>NC_092709.1:9916877-10055553 GCF_047496885.1 Scyliorhinus torazame
TTTGGTGGAAGGGGTAGCAATCAAGTGGGCTGTTTTGTCCTGGATGATGTTGAGCTTCTTGAGTGTTGTTGGAGCTGCACTCATCCAGGCAAGTGAAGAATACTCTATTACACTCCTGACTTGTGCCTTATAGATTGTGGGCAGGCTTTGCGGGGGGGGGGGGGGTTGGGGGGGTGTCTGGAGGTGCGTTACCCGCCATAGTATTCCTAGCTTTTAACCTTCTCTGTTTCTGATCAATGATAAACCCCAGGTGTTGATTATGGGGGATTCAGCATTTGGAATGTCGTTGAATGTCATGGGCCGATTCATATGGTTAGATTGTCTCGTAGGAAATGGTCATTTCTTGACCTTGTGTGTGTAAATGTAACTTGCCACTTGTCAGCTCAAGCCTAGAGATTGTCCAGGTCCTGCTGGATTTGGACATAAACTGCTTCATTATCTGAGGAGTCGAGAGTGATGCTGAACATTGTGCAGTCATAGAATCATAAAATCTACAGTGCTGAAGGAGGCCACCCGCAAACATCCCCACACCAAACCTTATCATAGATCATAGAATTTACAGTGCAGAAAAGGCAAGTCATTGATGAAGCAACTGAAGGTGGTTGGGCCTCGGACACACCCCTGAGAAACAGTGATGTCCTGGAGTTGAGATGATTGACCTCCAACCACCTCAACCATCTTCTTTTGTGCCAGGTATGACTCCAACCAGCAGAGTTTTCCCCTTATTCCCATTGGCTCCAGTTTAGCTAAGGCTCCTTGATGCGATACTCGGTCACATGCTGCCTTGATGTCAAGGACAGTAACTCTCAGCTCACCTCTGGCATTCAGCTCTTTTGTCCATGTTTGAACCAAGGCCATAATGAGGTCAGGAGCTGAGTGACCCTGGCAGAACCCAAACTGAGTGCACGTGAGCAGGTTATTGCTGAGTTTGTGCCATTTGATAGCACCGCTGATGCCTCCTTCCATCACTTTGCTGATGATGGAGAGTAGACTGAAAGGGCGGTAATTGGCTGGGTTCAATTTTTCCAATTTCTTGTGTACAGGACACATCTGGGCAATTTTTCACATTGCTGGGTAGATGCCAGTGTTGTAGCTGTACTGGAACAGCTTGGCTAGGGGTGCGGCAAGTTCTGGAGCACAAGTCGGAGCACAAGTCTTCAGTACTATTGCCAAGATAATGTCCGGGGCCATAGCCTTTGCAGTATCCAGCGCCTTTAGCAGTTTCTTGATAACACGTGGAGTGAATTGTATTGGCTGAAGACTGACATCTGTGATGCTGGGGACCTCTGGAAGAGACCGAGATGATCATGCACTCTGCACTTCTAGCTGAAGATTGTTGTGAATGGGGCAAACATCCTGGCGGATAGTTCCACTAGTGCTGTTGGGGGGATTGGTTTAAACTAATTTGACAGGGGGATGGACTGGAGGTGGAGCAGGGGGTGATGTACAGCCAAATATAAAAGAAAAAACAAGTCAGTCTGGAAGGCAGAGTGATTATAGACAAGTTAAGGCACAAGTTACGGCAAGGCTTGATGGCATTTATTTTAATGCAAGAGTTTAGGGTATTGGGGATAACATGGTGGCACAGTGGTTAGCACTGCTGCATCACAGCACCAGGGACTCAGGGTCAATTCCAGCCTTGAGTGATTATCTGTTTGCACATTCTCCCCGTGTGTGCGTGGGTTTCCTCCCACAGTCCAAAGATGTGCAGGTTAGGTGGGGCTATGGGGATAGGGTGGGGGACTGGGCCTAGGTAGGGTGCTCTTTCAAAGGATTGGTGAAGACCCAATGGGCTGAATGACCTACTTCTGCATTGTAGGGATTCTATGGATTAACACAAGGAATATGATACAGCAGGTTGAGGGAGGGGCAAGACAGGCAGCTCAATATTCTGGGGTATAGAGTCTTCAGGCAAGAGCAGGAGGGGGGGAGGGGGAGGTTGTAAAAGAGGAGGCAAGCTGGTTTTACGGGGTAGAGGACAGGTGTACGAGGTGCGCGGGAAGCCCAGCAAATCATGTCCACATGTTTTGGGCATGCCCGAAGCTTAGAGGGTTTTGCTGAGGCAATGTCCACGGTGCTAAAAACACGGGTGGTGCCGAGTCCGGAGGTAGCGTTCTTTGGAGTGTCGGAAGAGCCGGGAGTCCAGGGGGCAAGAGAGGCCGATGTCTTGGCCTTTGCCTCCCTGGTAGCCCGGAGACGGGTCTTGTTAATGTGGAGGGACTCGAAGCCCCCGAGTGTAGAGACCTGGGTTAGTGACATGGCTGGGTTTCTCAGTCTTGAGAAAATAAAGTTTGCCTTAAGAGGGTCAATGGTCGGGTTCACCCAGAGGTGGCAGCCGTTCGTCGACTTTCTCGGAGAAAACAAAAATGTCAGCAGATGCAGTATTCCAAGGTGGGGGGGGGGGGGGGGGGGGGATTGTTGTTGTATGGATGAGGTGTGTGAAGATTGAGATCGTACAGTGAGTGTACGATAGGCCCCCAACCAGCCAGGGAGAGATAGAAGGGCAGATATGCAAACAAATCTCTGAGAATTGTAAAAATAATAGGGTAATAATAGTAGAGGATTTCCACTTCCCCAATATTAACTGGGATAGTCAAAGTGTAAAAGGCTTATAGAGGGCGGAATTCAAGGGAGGGGGGGGGAACTGGAAGATGTAGGTGAGGTTTTAAATGAGTACTTTGTATCTGTGTTCATGATGGAAAAGGACAATATAGGCATTAAAATCAGGGAAGGAGACTGTGATGTACTTGAACAAATTAACATTGAGTGGGAAGAAGTATTAACAGTTTTAGTGGGATTAAAAGTGGATAAATTCCCAGGCCCAGATTGATGAATCCCAGGCTGCTGTAGGAGGCAAGGAGGGAGATTAGAGAGGCTGTGACAATTTTCAAATTGTCTCAGGCCACAGGAGAGGGGTTAGAGGACCGCTAACATGGGTCCCATTATTCAAGGAGGATCGTAGGGAAATTACAAGCCAGTGAATCTAACTTCAGTGGTAGGGAAACTATTAGAAAAAGTTCCGAGGGACAGAATAAATCTCCACTTGGGGAGGTGAAGATTAATGAAGGATAGTCAGCAGAGCTTTGTCAAAGAGAGGTCATGTCTTACAAATTTCATTGAATTTTTTGAGGATCTGTGCTTGGTCCTTTGCTGTTGACAATAATAATAATCTTTATTGTCACAAGTAGCTTACATTAACACTGCAATTAAGTTACTGTGAAAAGCCCCTAGTTACTACATTCTGGCACCTGTTCGGATACACCGAGGGAGATTTCAGAATGTCCAAATTACCTAACAAGCACGTCTTTTGGGACTTGTGGGAGGAAACCGGAGCACCTGGAGGAAACCCACGCAGACATGGGGAGAACGTGCAGACTCCACACAGACAGTGACCCAAGCCAGGAATCGAACCTGGGACCCTGGCGCTGTGAAACAACAGTGCTAACGGCTGTGTTCTGTAGGAGGTAGAATGTAGGAGGTATGATCAGTAAGTTCACAGATGACACAAAAAATTGGTGCTGTGGTAAATAGTGAAGAGGAAAGCCTTAGATTACAGTATTACGATCCAGGATCAGACGCCAACATTTGCTAGAATACTGGACAGGAACCGCAGTCACTTTTTTAAAATTTGTAAAATTGTGAGGGAGTATACTGCGCTCTAGGAGTGATTCCACACATAAATGGGAATATGGTGTATTAAAACAAACTTTATTATTAACATGGTATCAAACTACCTTGACATCACAGACTTGTAGTTTACATTTACCAGTTAAAAAATGCTTAACATTAAAATGAACCACTTTAACTTCTAACTGATCGCCTTCTTGATCTCCAATCAAGCAAAATCCACCACAGGTCATAAACCACTTTTAAATAGAGTTAGCAAACACAGAATTACTTGCCAATCTTTGGATAGAGAGGTCTTTGGGAAGGCTCCTTGAAGAGAGGGAGAGATACTCAGATTAATGCTGAATCTCTGACCGCTTTCTGCAGAAATTGCTGCTCAAGAGCAGCACGGTGGCGCAGTGGGTTAGCCCCGCTGCCTCATGACGCCAGGGTCCCTGGTTCGATCCCGGCTCTGGGTCACTGTTTGTGTGGAGTTTGCACGTTCTCCCCGTGTTTGCGTGGTTAGGCCAGAACTGGAGTAGTGTGTGCAGTTTTGGTCTCCAGACGATAGGAGGTGCTTGCACCAGAGAGGGTGCAGAGGAGATTCACCAGGATGTTGCCTGGGCTGTAGAGTTTCAGCCATCAAGAGAGACTGGGCAGGCTGAGGTTGTTTTCCTTGGAGCAGAGCAGGCAGATGGACGCTTGATTGAGGAATATACAATTATAAGGGCCATAGATAAGGTGGTTAGGAAGGAATCTTTTCCCCTTAGCGGAGGGGTCACTACCAGGGGGCACAGATTTAAGGTAAGGGGCAGGACATTTAGAAAGGATGTGAGGAAAAACAATTTCACCCAGAGGGTGGTTGTAATCTGGAACTCACTGCCTGAAAGGTTAGGTGGATTGGCCATGATAAATTGCCCTTAGTGACCAAAAAGGTTAGAAGGGGTTGTTGGGTTACAGGGATAGGGTGGAGGTGGGGGCTTAAGTGGGTTGGTACAGACTCAATGGGCTGAATGGACTCCTTCTGCACTGTATGTTCTATGTTCTATGAAAGGGTGGGAGAGGCAAGCCCTGGTCCATTTCCTAGCTTGTTCCAAAATACAATTCAAATTGAATGAAATGAAATGAAATGAAAATTGCTAATTGTCACAAGTCGGCTTCAATGAAGTTACTGTGAAAAGCCCCTAGTCGCCACATTCTGGCGCCTGTTCGGGGAGGCTGGTACGGGAATTGAACCTTGCTGCTGGCCTGCCTTGGTCTGCTTTAAAAGCCAGCGATTTAGCCCAGTGAGCAAACTGAATCCAATTCATGGATTGGATTGGATTGGATTTGTTTATTGTCACGTGTACCGAGGTACAGTGAGTATTTTTCTGCGAGCAGCTCAACAGATCATTTAGTACATGAGAAGAAAAGGGAATAAAAGAAAATACATAATAGGGCAACACAACATATACAATGTAACTACATAAGCACTGGCATCGGATTAAGCATACAGGGTGTAGTGTTAATGAGGTCAGTCCATAAGAGGGTCATTTAGGAGTCTGGTGACAGTGGGGAAGAAGCTGTTTTTGAGTCTGTTCGTGCGTGTTCTCAGACTTCTGTATCTCCTGCCCGATGGAAGAAGTTGGAAGAGTGAGTAAGCCAGGTGGGAGGGATCTTTGATTATGCTGCCTGCTTTCCCCAGGCAGCGGGAGGTGTAGATGGAGTCAATGGATGGGAGGCAGGTTCGTGTGATGGACTGGGCGGTGTTCACGACTCTCTGAAGTTTCTTGCGGTCCTGGGCCGTGCAGTTGCCATACCAGGCTGTGATGCAGCCCGATAGGATGCTTTCTATGGTCTCCACAAAAGAGACACACTGGATCCAAGGTGACAAGAACAGGCATCACACCTGATCTCACCCCTGATCCTCCACTTGATTTCAGAACATAAAACCAATAACCTCTCCATGCAGTGGGAGGAAGTAACAAAAGAGGGAAGACAACAAGAAGGTCATGGTATATAGAATGTGTTATTCTAACCACACTCTGCCCATTTTCTGAGTAACATGTAGTCATTTTGTGGCCCAATTTATGTTCATCATTCTCTGGTTTCAGCTATCTCTATCTACCCTCCACATCAGCCAGTCAACATGTCATTATCTCTCTGAATTGCCAATAATATTTAACACGCCACAGAAGCTAATGTTTTGTTGATGAAAGTGAGGAAACATAGAAAATAGGAGCAGGAGGAGGCCATTCGGCCCTTCGAGCCTGCTCCGCTATTCATCATGACCATGGCTGATCCTCCAACTTAATAGCCTAATCTCGCTTTTCCCTCATATCCTTTGATCCCCTTCGCCCTAAGTGCTATATGCTCCTCAGAGCGAACCCTCCCACCCAACTTGGCATCATCTGCAAATTTGGAGTAAAGAGGCTTTCACTAAAGTTATTGCATTTTTGTCAACTACATTTTTAAAAGATGGAATAAGGCGAAGAGGCAAATGCATAAAGAAAGAAAATTACAAAATCTACAAGAAAAATGACAGGTCAATAAATAGAGATGGGAGGCAGGTTCGCACTCTCCAAGCTGGCCACGCTCCATGCATTCTCTTCACAATTGAGCTCTCCAACACTGCCCACGTCCTAACTTGCTTCAAGTGCCATTCACTGTCAGTCCTTGAGCTATCTGATCCGGCAGCACTTCGATTTTAAAATTCTCAGTCACGTGTTCAAATCTCTCCATAGAATTGCTCCTCTCCATCTTTGGAACCTCCTCCAGCACTAGCCTCTGAGCTCCTGGCCTCGCACATTTCTGATTCCCTTTGCCCCACCATTGGTGGCCGTACCTTTAGCCGCTGGACCCTGAGCTCTGAAATTCCCTCTCTGTACCGCAACAACTCTTTACCTCTCTCTCCTTTTGAGTCGCTCATGTAAACATATCTTTTTGAATAAACATTTCGCCACCCGTCCTAACACCAGCGTATGTAGTTCAGGATCCAATTTTGTTTGATAACACTCCTGTGAAGCACCTTAGGACATTTTGCTCCATCAAAAGTACTGAATAAATATGCGTTCATGATTTGGACAAAGGAATTGCATGCAATATCTTCAAATTTGCACTAAGCTGGGTGGCAGTGTGTGCTGTGAGGAGGATGTAAAGAGGGTGGCTTGGGCAGGCTGGCTGAGTGGGCAAACACTTGGCAAATGCAATATGATGTGGGTAAATGTGAGGTTATCCACTTTGGTGGCAAAAACAGGAAGGCAGATTATTATCCGAATGGGGGCAGTTTAGGAAACCGGAAAGTGCAATGAGTCCTGGGTGTGATGGTGGAACAGTCGCTGAAGGTTGGGATGCAGGTACAGCAGGCGGTGAGGAAAGCTAATGGAATGCTGGCCTTTGGAGAGAGAGGATTGGAGTATAGGAGTAGGGATGTCTTGCTGCAGTTATACAGGGCCTTGGCGAGGCCACACCTTGAGTATTGTGGCAGTTCTGGTCTCCTAGTTTGAGGAAGGACATTCTTGCTATTGAGGGTGTCCAGCGAAGGTTCACCAGACTAATTCCCGGGATGGCAGGACTGACATATGAAGAAAGACTGGGTCGACTGGGCTTGTACTCACTGGAGTTTAGAAGAATGAGAGGGGATCTCATAGAAACATATAAAACCCTGATGGGACTGGACAGGCTGGATGCGGGAAGAATGTTCCGGATGTTGGGGACGTCCAGAACTAGGGGTCACAGCCTAAGAATAAGGGGTCAGCCATTCAGGACTGAGATGAGGAAGAACATCTTCTCTCAGAGAGGTGTGACCTTGTGGAATTCTCGGCCACAGAAAGCTGCTGGGGCCGGTTTGTCGGATATATTCAAGAGGGAGCTGGACGTGGCCCTTGTGGCTGAAGGGATCAAGGGGTATGGAGAGAAAGCGGGAGTGGGATACTGAATTTGTATGATCAGCCATGATCCTATTGGATGGTGGTGCAAGCTCGAAGGGCCGAATGGCCTACTCCTGCTCCTATTTTCCATGTTTCTATAAGTTAGTATTCTAAATTGATATTCACTTCAGTCTCTGAATACATTTTTGAAAATCAAACCATTTATTTCATTAACAGATCTAGTTCTTTAATGAATGCATTTCAAAAGTAGTTTATTTTCAAGTAAGAATGCAGATTCCTCTGTCCTGTACGCTGTGCTGTTTTTTATTTGAAAGTTTTTTTATTTAAGGTTTTCATAAAACATTAATAACAAAATGAGAAAGAAAAAAGAACCCAATAGGGTTAAGTACAAAACACAGTCTAAAAAAGCAACCCCCCAAACCCCTCCCCCCCGGACATAAATAATAAATTAACATTAACACCCTGACTTAACACAACAGGTGTATACACCCCCTCAGACCCTCCTGTGTAAATAACATAAACAAAAATAAAGTAAACCCCCCCCGCCCCCACCCCCCCCCCCCCCACCCCCGCCCCCCCGAGCTGCTGCTGCCATTGACCAATGTTTATCGTTCTGCCAGAAAGTCTAAGAACGGTTGCCACCGCCTAAAGAACCCTTGTACCGACCCTCTCAAGGCCAATTTCACCCTCTCCAATTTAATGAACCCTGCCATATCGCTGATCCAGGATTCCGCGCTTGGGGGCCTCGCATCTTTCCACTGAAGGAGAATCCTTTGCCGGGCTACCAGGGTCGCAAAGGTCAGAATTCCGGCCTCTTTCGCCTCCTGCACTCCCGGTTCCTCTGCCACCCCAAATATTGCGAGCCCCCAGCCCGGTCTGACCCTGGATCCTACCACCCTCGACACCGTCCTCGCTACACCCTTCCAAAATTCCTCCAGCGCTGGGCATGCCCAGAACATATGGGTGTGATTTGCTGGGCTCCCTGAGCACCCAACACACCTGTCCTCACCCCCAAAGAACCGGCTCATCCTTGTCCCGGTCATGTGTGCCCTGTGCAGCACCTTAAACTGTATGAGGCTGAGCCTCGCTCACGAAGAGGAAGAATTCACCCTCCCTAGGGCATCTGCCCACGTCCCCTCTTCGATCTCCTCTCAGAACTCCTCCTCCCACTTACCTTTCAACTCCACCACCGAGGCCTCCTCCTCCTCCTCCTGCATCACCTGGTAAGTTTCCGAGATCTTCCCCACTCCCACCCACCCCCCGAGAGCACCCTGTCCTGTACTGTGTGTGGCAGTAGCCGCAGGAATTCCACCACCTGCCGTCTGGCAAACGCCCTTACCTGTAAGTACCTGAAGGTGTTCCCCGGGGGGAGCCCGTACTTCTCCTCCAGCTCACCCAAGCTCGCGAACTTCCCGTCCACAAACAGGTCCCCCAACTTTCGTATCCCTGCCCTGTGCCACCCCGAAAACCTTCCACCTGTTCTTCATGGGGCAAACCGGTGGTTCCCCCGTAATGGGGTCCACGCCGAGGCCCCAACTTCCCCCCTATGCCGCCTCCACTGCCCCCAAATTTCCCACCGGGGGGAGCAGCAGCGGCGCCGTTGCCAGCGCCCCCAGATTCGTACCCACACAGGACGCCGTCTCCAGCCTCTTCCATGCAGCCCCCTCCCCCTCCATCACCCACTTGCGCACCATCGTCGCATTGGCGGCCCAGTAGCACCCACAGAGGTTGGGCAGCGCCAGCCCCCCCCCTATCTCTACTCCGCTCCAGGAACACCCTTCTCACCCTCGGAGTCCCTCACGCCCACACAAACCCCATTATACTCCTGTTAACCCGCCTGAAAAAAGTCTTCGGGATAAACACGAGGACGCACTGGAACAGGAACAAAAACCTTGGGAGCACCGTCATTTTGATTGACTGCACCCTACCCGCCAAGGACAGCGGCAAGGCGTCCCACCTCTTGAACTCCTCCTCCATTTGCTCCACCAGCCTTGTAAAGTTAAGCCTATGCAGAGCCCCCCAGCTCCTGGCCACCTGGACCCCCAAATATCTGAAGCTCCTCTCCGCCCTTTTTAGTGGGAGCTCATCAATCCCCCTCTCCTAGTCCCCTAGCTGAACTACGAACAGCTCGCTCTTCCCTATATTGAGCTTGTACCCCAAAAAGTCCCCGAATTCCCTAAGGATCCTCATTATCTCTGGCATTCCTCCCACCGGGTCCACCACATACAGCAGCAGGTCGTCCGCATAAAGTGACACCCTATGCTCCTCCCCACCCCGCACCAACCCCCTCCAGTTCCTCGACTCTCTCAGTGCCATAGTCAGGGGTTCAATCGCCAGTGCGAAGAATAGGGGGGACAGGGGACACCCCTGTCTCGTCCCTCGGTGCAACCGAAAGTACTCGGACCTCCTCCTATTTGTGGCCACACTCGCCATCGGGACCTCATACAACAGCCTAACCCACCTGACAAACCCCTCCCCAAACCCAAACCTCTTCAGCACCTCCCACAGGTACCCCCACTCTACCCTATCGAAGGCTTTCTCAGCGTCCATTGCCACCACTATCTCCGCCTCCCCGTCCCTCTGTACGCTGTGTTGTTGACAGACCGCTTTCACAAAGATATTGGCCATCTATGAAATGGGCATAATAGGACATTCTCTGTTCAAAATAATTGCAGCTTTGTCCCCTTCAACCATCCAGAACCCAACAAATGCTGCATTAGCACCACCGCTCTGTCATGAATGCCTTCTGCACCAGATTAACACTGGCACAAAGGCAAAATACTGCAGATGTTGACAATCTGAAATAAAAGCAGCTTTCAGCAGGACCGGAATCATCTGAGATTTAATGTTTCTTCAGTGAGGAAAAGCAAAGTGAACGGGACAAACTTTATGAGAGAGAAGAGCAGAACTTGGTCAGAGTGAGGCAGGGCTGAAAAAAGAAGCAGCACTGGAGAGTGCAGAAGGAAAGCCAATGGCCCATCATGTCTGCGCTAGCTCTCCGAATGAGCATTCTTCCACTTTCTCCCCATAACCCTCAACATTCCTCCTTTTCAAACATCTGTCTAATTCCCTTTTGAATGCATCCGTTGAAACCGGTTCCACCACTCTCTCGGGCGACGCATTCCAGATCCTAACCACCCGCTGCGAAAAAACTTACCACCCTTGTTGCTTTTGCTTCTTTAAATCATTGCCCTGTAGTTCTCTCTCCTTTTATGAGTGGACACAGTTGCTCCCTGTCTACTCTGTCCAAACCCCTCATGATTTTGAATACCTCGATCAAATATCCCCCCTGCCTTCTCCCAAGGAAATAGATCCTAACCGGGGCTGTTTAGCACAGGGCTAAATCGCTGGCTTTGAAAGCAGACCAAGGCAGGCCAGCAGCACAGTTCAATTCCCGTAACAGCCTCCCCGAACAGGCACCGGAATGTGGCGACTAGGGGCTTTTCACAGTAACTTCATTTGAAGCCTACTTGTGACAATAAGCGATTTTCATTTCATTTCATTTTCATTTCCTAACCTCTCCAATCTATCTTCATAACTGAAGTTAGATAGATTTTTTAAAATATAAATTTAGAGTACCCAATTCATTTTTTCCAATTAAGGGGCAATTTAGCGTGGCCAATCCACCTACCCTGCACATCTTTGGGTTGTGGGGACGAAACCCACACAAACACGGGGAAAATGTGCAAACTCCACACGGACAGTGACCCAGAGCCGGGATCGAACCTGGGATCTCGGCGCCGTGAGGCAGCTGTGCTAACCACTGCACCGCCGTGCTGCCCTGAAGTTAGGTAGTTTTTTGATAGACAGGGGTGTCGACGTTTATGGGCACAGACGGGAAAGTGGAGTTGAGACCACAAAAGATTAGCCATGTCCTTATCGCGTAAGTAAAACTGGTGGTAAACTGGTGATGTCACTGGACTAGTAATCTAGAGGCCTATGTTAATGTCCTGGGACAGGGGTTCAAACCCCACCACGACACTTCACTTTAATTAATAAAATCTGGAATCTGTCATGATATGCAAATATGCAACTAATGAACACATAGGACACGACCAATGAGCAGGCAGGGATGGTATCTCACTATAAAAGGGATGAGGCACTCACACCCCACCTCTTTCCACAGACCAACATCTACAGAGTGAGACAGGGTGTATCCTCAGCATCACACCCCAGCACATGGCTTAGAGCAAGGCTGGTTCAGTTAGACTGAGTTACTACATTTAGATTAGCAGAGAGTCGAACTCATTGAGAACTGTGCTAATAGTTCAATAAAACACATGGAACTCACTTCAAAGTCTGGAGCATCTTTTACTCAAAACTGCATCAAGTGGCAGCTTGTGTTATTCCAAATTACATAACACAACATGATACCAGGAGTCTGTTCAATCTAGTTAGTTCAACTCAGCAAGATCCGTGACGACCAGCGAATGTATACCGGCACAATGGAAAAGATTCAGGCTCCTCACCAGCTCAGGACCTCCGGCAATCTCAGTGCCAACTGGCGGACATTCAAGCAGAAATTTCAGCTTTACGTCGAAGCATCAGACCTCAATGGTCCGTCTGATGCACGGAAGATAGCTCTTTTCCTCACCCCAGTGGGTGATCACGCCTTGGAAATATTCAACTCCTTTCACTCCGCCGAAGACCAGGACAAGACAAAGTTTCAGAGCATCCTGGATAAATTTGACAGCCACTGTGAGGTGGACACCAACAAAATCTTTGAGCGCGACATATTCAAGCAGCGATTGCAAGGTAAAGATGAATCCTTCACCTCATATTTAACTAACCTTAGACTGCTAGTGCAATCCTGCAACTTTGGTGATATCACTGACTGCATGATCAGATAACAAATCGTTTTTGGAGTTGACTCTGATCATCTGAGAGAGCAGTTACTGAAGATCAAGCATATGACCCTGCCGGTCGCGATTGAAACATGCACAGTGCATGAGCATGCTAAAAATCACTATTCCCAGTACAAAACGGAAGAAAATGATAGACTAGCCTCCCACGAGGCGGAGAGTGTGCAGGCCATCTCCTGGATGCAGCGCCTCAACATTGACGAAAGCGGCCATTTTGCGCGCTCTTCCCGGGGACTGACGCATGAGCGATGCGAACAGGATAAAGAAGCGGCCGAAACCCGCACTGCGCAAATGCAAACGTCTGAGAACCGCACTGCGCATGTACAACGACGCACGGAGCGTCAGGACACCGACGTCATGACGTGTTCGAACTGTGGCACCGCCCATTTAAAGAAACACTGCCCTGCAAGAGGCAGACACTGTTTAAACTGCGGGAAGCCAGGCCACTATGCAGCCCTGTGCAGATCGGCACCGCCGGTCAGGAGCCAGCGCTCCCAATTCCGACGACGGCGCATCCGGAGTGTGCAACAACGCCTACAGGGTTCTGATCCCGTCAGTGCAAGGGATCCAGATGATGAATGCCTGGACAACGCCTCCCGTGTGGGCATTTTTACAACGTGTGAATATGCCAAACCAGACACATCGCAAGTCCAGTCAATCCTAGCTGTGGATTCCGAGGACGAATGGCGAGCAGTGATGAGGGTCAACCACTGCCCCATCCAGTTCAACACATTCCAACACATGTTGGACTGTGCATTGGACACAGGTGCCTCTGCCAACCTCCTCTCACAGGCAGACTTCAGGTGCATGAAGAAGCCCCCATGGTCCCTCCAGCTGCCCGCAAGCTCCTGGATTACAACGGGAATGCCATCACGGCACTGGGATCCTGCCATCTGCACGTATCCAACCGACACACACAAGCACGGTTACGCTTTGAAATTGTTCAGCCGGATAGGGCATCCCTACTAGGTGCGCACGCCTGCACGCAGCTGAACCTCATTCAAAGTGTTTACACCACAACATCCTCCCATGTGGATCTTCAGGCCGGGATCGACGACATCCTCGTCCAGTATCCAGGCGTGTTCAACGGGATGGGCACACTGCCGTATCGATACAAGATTCTGCTATGACCTGATGCCAAGCCAGTGGCCCATGCACCACCACGAGTCCCTGCTCCACTGAGAGAGCGCCTGAAGGCACTGCTCAAGGATCTTCAGCAAAAAGACATCATATCCAAGGTAACCGAACCGACTGACTGGGTCAGCTCGATGGTGTGCGTAAAGAAGCCTTCGGGGGACCTGCACATCTGCATTGATCCCAAGGATCTCAATAAGAATATAATGCGGGAACACTACCCCATCCCGAAGCGGGAGGAACTCACGAGTGAGATGGCATTCGTGCGCTTCTTCACAAAATTGGATGCATCAAAGGGATTTTGGCAAATCCAGTGGAAGAGTCCAGCAGAAGGCTCTGCACCTTCAAACACGCCTTTTGGCAGATCCTGCAGCAATCGCATGCCATTTGGCATCATCACTGCATCGGAGATATTCCATCGCATCATGGAGCAGATGATGGAAGGCATTGAAGGGGTTTGTGTGTACGTGAACGACATCATCATATGGTCCACGACCCCTGAAGAACATGTGTCCCGTCTCCAGAAGGTATGCCGCCGTGTACATGCCAACGGCCTAAAGTTAAACAGGTCCAAATGTTGTTTTGGCACATGGACGCTCAAGTTCCTCGGCGACCAGATCTCACAGCATGGTGTGCGCCCGGACACAGACAAAATCAAGGCCATCGAGCCAATGAAGATCCCTGAGGACAAAAAGGTGGTGCAGCTCTTCTTGGGTATGGTCAATGTTCTGGCCAACTTCATTCCAAACATGGCCACACACACCACGGCCCTACGCAACCTGGTGAAAAAGTCAACTGCCTTTGAGTGGAAGGTGGCACACCAGACAGAATGGCTGGAGCTGAAAGCCAAGCTCACCACTGCACCAGTCCTGGCATTCTTCGACCCGGACTGGGACACAAAGATATCCACAGATGCGAGTCAGGATGGCATCGGTGCGGTGTTGCTTCAACGAGATGACACAGCATTCTGGGCACCAGTAGCCTACGCATCAAGGGCGATGACGGCCACTGAAATCAGATATGCACAGATTGAGAAGGAGTGCTTGGGTCTTCTCATCAGCATCCTCAAATTTCATGATTATGTCTACGGCCTGCTGACATTCACTGTCGAGACAAATCATAGGTCTCAGGTCCACATCATCCACAAGGACCTGAACAACATGACGCCTCGGTTGCAGAGAATCCTGCTTAAACTTAGGAGGTATGACTTCAACTTGGTGTACACACTTGGCAAGGAGCTCATCATCGCTGATACATTGTCCCACTCCATCACCTCGCCCAGTGAGCTGCTGGAGATCATCCAGCACATCGAATCGCAGGTGCAGCTGTGTGCTAGCACTCTCCCGGCGACAGATGAGAAGGTAGTTCTTATCCGTGATGAGACAGCCAAAGAACCCCTCTTGCCGCGCGTCATCCACAACCTCACCAATGGCTGGCAGAAAGGGCAGTGCCCGCAATTTTACAATGTGAAGGATGCCCTGACGGTGATTCATGGTATCCTCCTCAAGCTGGACAGGATTGTCATTCCGCTCAGTCTCCAGAGTTTGGTGCTGCGCAGATTCATGAGGGCACCTGGGCGTCGAGAACTGCAGACGCAGAACCCGGCAAGCTGTTTACTGGCCCGGCATCAGCCAGGACATCTCGAACATGGTCCTGAACTGTGCTACCTGTCAGCGGTTCCAGCCAGCGCAGAGCAACGAGACGCTCCAACAACATGACATTGTGACCTCTCCGTGGTCCAAGGTTGGCATCGACCTCTTTCATGCGAATGGTCGAGACTACGTGTTGATCATCGACTATTTCTCGAATTACCCTGAGGTGCTGAATCTCCCGGACCTCACCTCTCGGACCGTCATCAAAGCCGGTAAGGAGACGTTCTCAAGGCATGGCATCCCAATCACCGTCATGAGCGACAATGGCCCGTGCTTCAACAGTCGGGAATGGTCCACGTTTGCCAGGTCATACAATTTCCAGCATGTCACCTCCAGTCCGCACTGTCCGCAATCCAATGGAAAAGTCGAGAAAGGGGTGCACATTGTGAAACAGCTCATCTGCAAGGCCGCGGACTCTGATTCCGACATACACCTTGCGCTGCTCGCGTACTGGGCGACTCCATTGTCCACTGGCATGTCGCCGGCTCAACTCCTGATGAACAGGGACCTGCGGACGACGCTTCCAACCATACACCTGCCCAACCTGGATCACCTCCCGGTGCTGCAGAAGGTGCAGCAGCTCAGAGACCGTCAAAAGCAGGGCTATGATGCCCATGCCACTGATCTGGCCGTGCTATCCCCGGCAGACACTGTCAGGATCCAGATACCGGATGGTGGGTGGTCTGCCCCGGCTGTCGTTGTTCGCTGCCCCCGCTCTTATGTTGTACGTATGGCTGATGGCTCCATCGTGCGAAGGAATCGACGGGCACTGCGCAAAGTTGCCTGCCCGCAACCAATTTCTCCTCCATTTCCATATGTTGAATTTCCACCTCCTGATACCTCGCACCACGAGGCCACCAGTCAGGCTTCCATCCCGCCTGTCAAGGCGTCGTCGTTCCCTCCGCCACCTCTCCGGCGGTCGACCAGGATCAGACGCAAGCCTCAGAGACTGGACTTGTGAACGTTTGTTTTGTTTGCTCTGTTCTGTTGTCCTCTGTCAGTCACGTTAGACAGACTCATTCACATGTAAATACATTCACATACGCCAACAGAACATAAAAAAAAGGGGAGATGTCATGATATACAAATATGCAGCTAATGAACACATAGAATAGGACATGACCAATGAGCAGTCAGGACACTCGGGGGTGGTACCTCACTATAAAAGGGATGAGGCACTCACACCCCGCCTCTTTCCACAGACCAACATCTACAGAGTGAGACAGGGTGTATCCTCAGCATCACACCCCAGCACGTGGCTGAGAGCAAGGCTGGTTCAGTTAGACTGAGTTCCTACATTTAGATTAACAGAGAGTCGCACTCATTGAGAACTGTGCTAATAGTTCAATAAAACGCATTGAACTCACTTCAAAGTCTGGAGCATCGTTTACTCAAAACTGTATCAAATGGCAGCTTGTGTTCTTCCAAATTACATCACACAACAGAATCATCATCAATTGTTATAAAATCCCATCTGGTTCTCTAATGCCCTTTAGGAAAGGAAATCTGCCGTTGTCACCTTGCCTGGCCTACCTGTGACACTAGACTCACAGCAATGTGGCTGACTCTTGACAAGCCCTCTGAAATGGCCCAGCGAGCCACTCAGTTCAACAGCGATTAGGGATGGGCAACAACTTGCCAGCGACACCCACATTTCATGAAAGAAAAGGGAAAACACAGGCGTGAAAGGTTGAATGGCTGACTCTTGCTACTAAGTTACATCTCCCTAGCTGCTGCCAATTACCTTATTCACCTGAGGCGTGGTTGGGGAAGGAGCTCCCTCAAGAGACAGGTAGGTCATTCAGTAAAGAGGAAGGGCCAGGTCCCTGACGATAGAGGGTGGGGCATAAGGTAAACGGGCAAGGACAGGGGGCGTTGCTCAAGGTAATGGGATGGGGGTCGGATGTCAGAGTGACAGGGGGCGTGGCTTGAGGTAAAGAGGCAGGGCTAGATCCAGCAAGGGCCAGGGCCAACCTAAATGGGTGCATAGGAATAGAAGATCTGAGCCTGTCCCACCATTCAATGAGATAATGGCTGATCGATGACCTAATTCCATATACCTGCCTCTGGCCCATAGCCCTTAATATATTTCTTTAACAAAAACCTATCTATCTCAGATTTAAAATTAACAGCTGATGTAGCTTCAACAGCTGTTTGTGGGAGAAAATTCCAAACCTCGACCACCCTTTGAATGAAAAAGTTCTTCCTAACATCTCTCCTGAACGGTCTGGCCCTAATTTTTAGACTATGCCGCCTAGTTTTAGAATCTCCACCCAGCGGAAAAAGTTTATCTTTATCTACCCTGCCTTTCCTTGTTAATATCCTGAATACACCGATCAGATCACCCCTTAAGCATCTACCAGCAAAAACAGGTCTAATTTCAGTAATCTCTCCACGAAACTCAACCCCTGTAATCCAGGTACCATTTCTGTAAACCGACATTGCACTCCCTCCAGGGCCAAAATATCCTTCCTAAGGTGTGGTGCCCAGAACTTCTCACAGTGATTCCAAGTGGGGTCTAACCAGGGTTTTGTATAGCTGCAACATAGCCCCTGTGTCTTTATACTCCAATCCTCGAGATATAAAGACTAGCATTCCATTAGCCTTTTTGGTTATTTTCCGCACTTGTTCCTGGCATTTTAAGGACCCGTGCACCTGAACCCCCAAGTCTCTTTGGATACCCACTGTACCTAACCTCTTTCCATTTAGAAAGTATTCTGACCTTTTTTGGTCCAAAATGGATAGCCTCACACTTCCTTACATTAAATTCCATCTGCCATAATTTTGTCCATTCACCTAGTCTGTCAATATCGCCTTGCAATTTTATGCTGTCATCTAGGCTGTCTACAATGCCACCTAACTTTGTATCATCCGCAAATTTGGATATGTGACTTTCTGTGCCATCATACAAATCATTAATGAATAGTGTGAATAATTGAGGCCACTGATGTGTTAAGTGAGTTGGTTCAACGTTGACTGCAACTGGGTGCAGTGAAACTAGAAACAGGCTTCTGACACAGGAGATGGTCCAACACTGTTTTATTGAACTTACTGATTGCTGTACATAATCTGCTGTGGGTTGACACTCTATTAATCTAACTGATACCCCCCACTGGCTTGACCAGACTAGCTCTCTACCACATGGAGATGGTGCTCACTGGCTTGTGCACTCTAACTATCTCAGTAGCTATGTCCTGTGAGAGAGCGAGAGACTTTAAAAAATATATATATTTATTAAGATTTTTAACACAATTTTTCACCCTTACAAACAAACCACCCCCCCTCATAACAAATAGAAAGAAAACGCACATAGCACGACATAAACATGGTAAAACGATATGTGACAGAACTTTGTACATTGGATTCCTCCCGTACATGCCAGTTTTCCAGATCCTTCATGTATTATCTTGCTCAAATACCCCCCAGACAGACCCCCCTCCCCCCCCCCCGCCCCCCTCTGGGTTGCTGCTGCTGACCGACCTTCACCTAACGCTCCGCGAGATAGTCTAGGAACGGTTGCCACCGCCTGTAGAACCCCTGCGCAGACCCTCTCAAGGCAAACTTTATCCTCTCTAGCTTGATAAACCCTGCCATATCATTTATCCAGGCCTCCACACTGGGGGGCTTCGCCTCCTTCCACATTAGCAAGATCCTTCGCCGGGCTACTAGGGACGCAAAGGCCAGAATGCCGGCCTCTTTCGCCTCCTGCACTCCGAGAGCGAGAGACTTAATGTCCTGTGGGCTTTATAATGGTGGTGTCCTGTCTGGTGATTGGTTGTTCTGTGTCATGTGTGTTCATTGGTTATCCTGTGTGTCAATCACTGCCTGTCTGCATCTCATTATATACATGAGTGGATATTATGACATCTCCCCTTTTTAAAATAAATTTTGGAACGTGGCGGTATATACATGCATGACTATGTACAAGCGGTGAATGAATGAACATATGTACATGGGAAGGTGTCTATCGTGCAGATACAGAGCAAACGGAACAAAATTTACAGGATTTAAGTCCATAGATTCAGTCTTTGTGGCAGACGACGAATTCTTGTCAATCGCCTCAGAGGTGGAGGGGGGGACGCCAGCACCTGGGCAGGCGGGATTGCTGCCATTTCGGCGGCCTCGTGGATTGGATTGGATTGGATTTGTTTATTGTCACGTGTACCGAGGTACAGTGAAAAGTATTTTTCTGCGAGCAGCTCAACAGATCATTAAGTACATGAGAAGAAAAGGGAATAAAAGAAAATACATAATAGGGCAACACAACATATACAATGTAACTACATAAGCACTGGCATCGGATGAAGCATACAGGGTGTAGTGTTAATGAAATCAGTCCATAAGAGGGTCATTTAGGAGTCTGGTGACAGTGGGGAAGAAGCTGTTTTTGAGTCTGTTCGTGCGTGTTCTCAGACTTCTGTATCTCCTGCCCGATGGAAGAAGTTGGAAGAGTGAGTAAGCCGGGTGGGAGGGATCTTTGATTATACTGCCCGCTTTCCCCAGGCAGCGGGAGGTGTAGATGGAGTCAATGGATGGGAGGCAGGTTCGTGTGATGGACTGGGCGGTGTTCACGACTCTCTGAAGTTTCTTGCGGTCCTGGGACGAGCAGTTGCCATACCAGGCTGTGATGCAGCCTGATAGGATGCTTTCTATGGACAGGCGGGATCACTGCCAGATCGATGGCCACGTGGGGCGAGATGTCTTGAGACGGCATGATGACATGCGGAGAAGTGCGGTCAGGTGGTGGGCAGGCAACTTTGCGCAGCGCCCTCCTGTTGCGCCGTAGAATGGAGCCATCAGCCATTTGAACAATGAAAGATGTGGGGGCAGCCTGTCTGACGACCACAGCTGGGGCTGACCAGCCTCCCTCAGGCAACTGGACGCGAACAACATCTTCTGGAGCCAGCGCAGGCAGATCCGTGGCATGAACATCATACGTGATCTTCTCCTGGTCCCTAGATCGCTGCACTTTCTGCAGCACCGTGAGGTGGTCAAAGTCTGGAACATGGATGGCTGGAACAGTTGTCCTCAGGTTGCGGTTCATGAGCAGCTGCGCCGGAGACAAACCAGTCGACAGAGGGGTTGCCCTGTATGCCAACAGCGCCAGGTTGAAATCCAAGGCTGAGTCTGCAGCCTTGCACAGCAACCGCTTGACAATATGGGCCCCTTTTTCGGCCTTCCCGCTTGATTGCGGGTAATGGGGACTGGATGTGATATGCCTGAAGTGGTAGGATTGTGCAAAGTCCGACCACTCTTGGCTGTAGAAACATGGACCGTTGTCACTCATTACTGTGAGTGGTATACCATGCCTGGCAAATGTCTCTTTGCAGGCTTTGATGACTGACTTCGACGTGAGGTCCGACGGTTTCACCACTTCCGGGTAGCTGGAGAAGTAGTCGACCAAGAGCATGTAATCACGCCCATTTGCGTGAAAGAGATCTATCCCCACCTTGGACCACGGAGAAGTCACGATCTTGTGCTGTTGCAGTGTTTCCTTGGGCTGAGCTGGTCGAAATTTCTGGCATGTTGTGCAGTTGAGGACCGTGTTAGCAATGTCCTGGCTGATGCCAGGCCAGTAAACTGCCTGCCGAGCTCTGTGTCAACATTTCTCGACTCTAGGTGACCCTCATGGATCTGACTGAGCACCATGGTTTGCATGCTTTGGGGAATGACGATTCTATCCAGTTTAAGAAGTATCCCCTCAACAACCGTTAACTCGTCCTTAACGTTGAAGAACTGGGGGCACTGCCCCTTTTGCCAGCCATGGGTGAGGTGTTGCATCACGCGCTGCAGTAGAGGATCTTTGGCAGTTTCTTCGTGTATTTGGACAACTCGTTCATCAGTGGCTGGGAGGTTGCTGGCACACAACTACACCTGTGCCTCAATGTGGCGAGTGAAGTCGCCCTGTTCACATGGCGTGGTGATGGATCGGGATAGGGCATCCGCGATGAACAGCTCCTTGCCCGGTGTGTAGACGAGTTCGAAATCATATCGGCGGAGACAAAGAAGAATTTGCTGCAGCCGAGGTGTCATGTCATTTAAATCCTTCTGGATTTGTGGACTAAAGGCCTGTGGTCTGTTTCCACCGTGAACTTTGGCAGACCGTGTACATAGTCATGAAACTTGACTATTCCTGTCAGGAGACCCAAGCACTCCTTTTCAATCTGAGCATACCATTGTTCGGTCGGAGTCATGACCATGGAGGCATATGCCACTGGAGCCCAGGACGAGGAGTCGTCTCGCTGGAGGAGCACCGCCCCAATGCCGTCCTGGCTTGCGTCTGTGGATATCTTGGTATCCTTAGTTGGGTCAAAGAATGCCAGTACTGGGACTGTGGTGAGCTTCGCCTTCAGCTCAAGCCACTCCGCTTGATGTGCGGGAAGCCACTGGAACACTGTCGACTTTTTAACAAGATGCCGGAGGGCCGTGGTGTGGGATGCCATGTTGGGAATGAATTTTCTGAGAAAATTTGCCATCCCGAGGAAACGGAGGACTGCCTTTTTGTCCTCTGGGGCCTTCATGGCATTGATTGCCAGCATCTTGTCGGCGTCAGGTTGCACACCCTGCTGTGAAATGTGGCCACCCAGAAACTTGATAGCGGACCGACCAAACGAGCATTTGGCCCTGTTGAGCTGGAGGCTATTGCCATGAATCCTCTAGAAGACTTGTTTGAGGCGAGCGATGTGATCCTCAGGCGTCGTGGACCAGATGATCACGACGTCCACATAGACTCGCACCCCCTCGATGCCCTCTATCATTTGCTCCATTATGCGATGAAATACTTCGGAAGCTGAGATGATACCGAAAGGCATGCAGTTGTTGCAATACCGGCCGAACGGAGTGTTAAACGTGCACAGCTTCCGACTGGACTCGTCCAGCTGTATCTGCCAGAAACCGCGGGAGGCGTCCAGCTTGGTAAAGAACTTGGCATGAGCCATCTCACAGGTCAATTCTTCACGCTTCGGGATCGGGTAGTGCTCTCGCATTATGTTGCGATTCAGGTCTTTGGAATCAATGCAAATGCGGAGTTCGCCAGAGGGTTTCTTGACGCAGACCATGGAGCTGACCCAGTTTGTTAGTTCCATGACCTTTGAGATGATGCCCTCGTCTTGGTGCTCTCATAGCTGCGTTTTCAGATGATCCTTGAGGGGAGCCGGCACCCGGCGTGGTGCATGGATGACTGGGGGTGGCACTCAGCTTGAGCAATATCCTGTAGCGATATGGGAGCGTGCCCATCCCATCAAGCACATTGTGATATTGCGTGAGAATGTCGTCTATCTCAGCCTGGAGATTCGCATTGGGCGAGGCAGTCGCCGGTGTCGAGGACATGGCAAGGACTCGCTGGACCAGATTTAGGAGTTTGCATGCGCGAGCAGGGATGCCTTGTCAGGCCGGACGATCTTGAATCTTAACGTCGCCTTGATTGCCTTGTGAGATACACCAAGCTGACACAATCCACTGGCAGCTACGGCATTACCATTGTAGTCAAGGAGCTGGCAGGCTGGTGGAAGAATGCTAGGTTGGTGTCGGATGCTGTCGAGGTCTGACTGTGATATGAGATTCGCAGACGCGCCAGTGTCCAATTTAAATCGGATGCAACACTGGTTGACCGCGATGACGGCACACCACTCGTCGTCAGGATCCACACTCAGGATTGAAAGGCGTTTTGCAGGAGCGGAGGAGACCAACTCGCGTGTGGTGATGATGCCCACCCGATATGGAGACTCGAGGCAGTCAGCATCTGGGTCCATTGGGCTGCCTGGATCAGGATCCTACATGCCTTGTTGTACGCAGCGGACACATCTGCGCTGCAGCTGGGATCGCTGGCTGTTGCTCGGTGGAGCGGACCTGCAGAAGGCTGCGTAATGCCCAGGCTTCCCACACTGTAGACATCGCCTGCCTTTGGCTGGACATTGCCGTTTTAAATGGGCAGAGCCACAATTTGGACACGTCATGACGCTGACGTCAGCGAGTTCTGTGCGCCTTCGCGCATGCGCAGTGCGGTCAGCCGCGTTCGCACATGCGCAGTAGGGTCTTCGGTCTCATCATCCACCCGGTCGTGGCACGCATGCGTAGGGACCAGGGAAAGGCACGCGAAACGGTCACTCTCCTCGATGCTCAGGTCTTGCATTTTCGCTATGGCCTGCACCCTTTCTGCCTCATGGGAGGCCAGTTTTGCAGTTTCTGCCGCCGTGATGCGGGAGTAACGATTTCTGGCATGCTCATGGACAACGCACGTTTCGATGGCGACGGAGAGGGTCAACTGTTTGATTTTGAGGAGCTGCTCCTGCAGGGAGTCGGACTGGACCCCGAAAACGATCTGATCCCGGATCATGGAATCAGTCGTCGAGTCATAATTACATGACTGCGCTAGGATGCAGAGATGGGTCAAGAAGGACTGAAAAGGTTCATCCTTACCCTGAAGCCTCTGTTGGAAGATGTACCATTCAAAGCTCTCATTCACCTCAATTTCGCAGTGGCTGTCGAATTTCAGCAGAACTGTCTTGAACTTCGTCTTGTCTTCGCCATCAGCAAATGTGAGCGAGTTATAGATGTGGATGGCTTGATCCCCCGCAGTCGGCAGGAACAGCGCGATCTTTCTGGCATCCGATGCTGCCTCGAGGTCGGAGACCTCGATGTACAGGAGGAACTTCTGTTTGAAGACTTTCCAGTTGGCGCCGAGGTTGCCGGAGATCCGGAGTTGCAGAGGAGGCTGGATCTTTTCCATGCCGCTGGATGGCTGCTTGCTGGTCATTGCAGATTCACTCGAGGTAGGTTCATTGGAATGAATAGTTCCCTGGTACCATGATGTGTTAAGTGAGTTGGTTCAACGTTGACTGCAACTGGATGCAGTGAAACTAGAAACAGGCTTCTGACACAGGAGATGGTCCAACACTGTATTATTGAACTTCCTGATTGCTGTACATAGTCTGCTGTGGGTTGACACTCTATTAATCTAACTGATACCCCCTACTGGCTTGACCAGACTAACTCTCTACCTCATGGTGATAGTGCTCACTGGCTTGTGCACTCTAACTATCTCAGTAGCTGTGTTCTGTGGAGAGAGGGAGAGTCTTAATGCCCTGTGTGCTTTACAGTGGTGGTGTCCTGTCTGGTGATTGGTTGTTCTGTGTCGTGTGTGTTCATTGGTTATCCTGTGTGTCAATCACTGCCTGTCTGCATCTCATTATATACATGAGTGGATATTATGACAGCCACAACACAGATCCCTGTGCTACACCACTAGTCACCTTCTGCCAATGAGTAACTACCCATTATCCCCACTCTCTGTCGCTTGCCACTCAACCAACGTTCTAACCATGTCAATAATTTGCCTGTGGGTTTCCACCTTAGTCAACAGTCTCTTGTGTGGGACTTTACCAAATGCCTTCCGGAAGTTCATATAAATAACTTCCACAGACATTCCCCTGTCCACTACCTTAGTCACCTCTTCAAAAAATTCAGTCAGATTAGTTAGGCATGACCTTCTTCTCTTCATGAATTCATGCTGGTTCTCCCTAATCGGCCAAAAATGTTCAAGGTGTTCCAAGCATGGCCTGGTTCCGCAAGGAAAGGGGCAAGAGGAAATAAGAACAGGAGAAGTCCACACGGCCCATTCTATGAGATCATGGATGAACTTGGGCTTCAACTCCCCTTTCTTGTCCATTCCCCGAGAGACTGAAGATCTGTCTGTCACGTCCTTAAAAGTATTCAACAATGGAGCATCCACAAAACACTGGGGTAGAAATGTCGAAATATTTAGTGGTGGCACAGTGGTTAGCACTGCTGCCTCACGGAGCCAAGGACCCAGGTTCGATCCCGGCCCTGGGTCACTGTCCGTGTGGAGTTTCCATATTCACCCCCTGTCTGTGTGGGTCTCACCCCCACAACCCAAAAGATGTGCAGGTTGGGTGGGGTTACAGAGATAGGGTGGGGGAGTGGGCCTAGATATGGTGCTCTTTCAGAGGGTTGATGCAGACTCGCTGGGCCGAATTGCCTTCTTCTGCACTGTAGAGATTTCAAGTGCGTTAACACCTCAGCATTTTCCCAACAACTGAAGTTATGCTAACTTGGTCTGGAGTTGACGGTTTTCTCTCTGTCCTTCCTTGAAAAGTGATGTATATGTATACCTCTGCAGCTATTTCTTTTCGATTTAAAGATTTAATCACCTGCTAATGGTCGCATTCCTAGCATTGTTTGGCATCTTTGAATTTGTCTATATATATGTTTCTGGAACAGACCTCTTCATTCACCTGAGGAAGGAGCAGCGCTCTGAAAGCTAGTGACATCGAAACAAACCTGTTGGACTTTAACCTGGTGTTGTAAGACTTCGTACTGTGCTCACCCCAGTCCAACGGCGGCATCTCCACATCATGGCTACCATCGACACCGCAAACTGCCGGCTCAAAGTGGAGAGGATCTCCAGGAAGATCGCGCATATACACACTGACATTAAGTTTCTACAAAGATGCAAGAAAGCAGACAAGATCCCGAAAGGGCTACAGATCACAAACCCACTCAAGTCGACCTACAACACAGACTACGCTGAGAGACTCTGCCGTCGCACCTCTCTCACACTCCTCAACCACCTCGTCCGCCAGCTCTACAGCAGACGACGCAACCTGGAAACCAAGATAGAGGCCATATTCTCAACTTGCGCTCAGGATGCAGCAGACCAGCTGCGGAACACCGCCAAACAGATGAGACAACAATACTATGCCACCTATATGCACACCAAGAACAGAAAGCTTGAGAAACTTGGCATCACCACCGGCAGCAACCAAGCCACCCCCGGTGTCACAGTAGAAAACAATACAAGGAAATCTATTGTCAACTTGTCAGACTACACCCTTCAACCAGACGAAATCGAAGTCCTCAGCAGAGGGCTCAATTTCTGCACCACCACCAAAATAGACCCCATCAGTCTCGCGGCAGACACGGAGGAATTCATTAGGCGAATGAGGCTCCGGGAATTCTTCCACAGACCCCAAGAGGCCAACAGCGAACTCAAGCAGACTATCAATGAACCGGAACAGCAGACCGAGAGATCTGCGGTGCGGCAACCGAAGAGGAAAGAGTCGAATTGGACCCCCCCGGAAGGCCGCTGCCTTAGACTCGACATGTATGCTCAAGCCGTCAGGAGTCGCGTCAATGCCAGATTCATCAGTCGCATTCACAAGACAGCCCCGAACGTCACCCAAGCACAACGCAATGCCATCCGCGCTCTCAAGACCAACCGCAGCATCGTCATCAAACCAGCAGACAAAGGTCGTACTGAACAGAACGGACTACTGCAAAGAAGTATACCGACAACTGAACAACCAAGAACACTACAGACAGTTACCCGCAGATCCGACCAAGGAACACATCCGCCAACTTAACAGACTGATCAAGACCTTGGATCCAGATCTTCAGAGCACCCTACGTGCTCTCATCCCACGTACTCCCCGCATTGGAG
Organism: Scyliorhinus torazame; assembly: GCF_047496885.1. Taxonomy (NCBI): domain Eukaryota; kingdom Metazoa; phylum Chordata; class Chondrichthyes; order Carcharhiniformes; family Scyliorhinidae; genus Scyliorhinus; species Scyliorhinus torazame. The sequence continues at coordinate 9,943,459 of NC_092709.1, forward strand.
ATCTCTACTGCCTCCCGAAAATACATAAGGCCAACACACCAGGCCGCCCTATCGTTTCAGGCAATGGGACCCTGTGTGAGAACCTCTCTGGCTACATCGAGGGCATCTTGAAACCCATCGTACAAGGTACACCCAGCTTCTGTCGCGACACGACGGACTTCCTACAGAAACTCAGCACCCATGGACCAGTTGAACCAGGAACATTCCTCGTCACAATGGACGTCTCGGCACTCTACACCAGCATCCCCCATGACGACGGCATTGCTGCAACAGCCTCAGTACTCAACACCGACAACTGCCAATCTCCAGACGCAATTCTGCAACTCATCCGCTTCATTCTGGATCACAACGTCTTCATCTTCAACAACAAGTTCTTCATCCAGACGCACGGAACAGCCATGGGGACCAAATTCGCACCCCAATACGCCAACATCTTCATGCACAAGTTTGAACAGGACCTACTCACCGCACAGGACCTTCAACCGATGTTATACACCAGATACATCGATGACATTTTTTTCCTTTGGACCCACGGCGAAGAATCACTGAAACGACTACACAATGACATTAATAAGTTCCATCCAACCATCAGACTAACCATGGACTACTCTCCAAAATCAGTTGCATTCTTGGACACACTCGTCTCCATCAAGGACGGTCACCTCAGCATTTCGCTTTACCGCAAACCCATGGATAACCTCATGATGCTCCACTTCTCCAGCTTCCACCCTAAACACATTAAAGAAGCTATCCCCTATGGACAAGCGCTCCGTATACACAGGATCTGCTCAGACGAGGAGGAGCGTAACAGACATCTACAGACGTTGAAAGATGCCCTCATACGAACGGGATATGAGCGGAGAAACTACGTCATCTTCTTCACAGCCTTCAACACGTCATTGATGACGATGAACATCTTGCCAAGGTCATCCCCACACCCCCACTACTTGCCTTCAAACAACCGCGCAACCTCAAATGAACCATTGTTTGCAGCAAACTACCCAGTCTTCAGAACAGTGACCACGACACCACACAACCCTGCCATGGCAATCTCTGCAAGACGTGCCAGATCATCGACATGGATACCACTATTACACGTGAGAACACCACCCACCAGGTACACGGTACATACTCGTGCGACTCGGCCAATGTTGTCTACCTCATACGCTGCAGGAAAGGATGTCCCGAAGCGTGGTACATTGGCGAGACCATGCAGACGCTACGACAACGAATGAACGGCCATCGCGCAACAATCACCAGGCAGGAATGTTCCCTTCCACTCGGGGAACACTTCAGCAGTCAAGGGCATTCAGCCTCTGATCTCCGGGTAAGCGTTCTCCAAGGCGGCCTTCAGGACGCGCGACAACGCAGAATCGCCGAGCAGAAACTTATAGCCAAGTTCCGCACACATGAGTGCGGCCTCAACCGGGACCTGGGATTCATGTCGCATTACATTCATCCCCCACCATCTGGCCTGCGAAATCCTACCAACTGTCCTGGCTTGATACAATTCACACCTCTTTAACCTGGGGTTACCCCATCTCTGGATCTGTAAAGATTTAATCACCTGCTAATGGTCGCATTCCTAGCATTGTTTGGCATCTTTGAATTTGTCTATATATGTGTTTCTGGAACATACCACTTCATTCACCCGAGGAAGGAGCAGCGCTCTGAAAGCTAGTGACATCAAAACAAACCTGTTGGACTTTAACCTGGTGTTGTAAGACTTCGTACTGTGCTCACCCCAGTCCAACGCCGGCATCTCCACATCATTTCTTTTCGAAGCCTAGCTAGGTTATAGGCCAACAGATGCCGAGAAATTGTCAGATTTTAGTCCCTTAAGTTTCTCCAATTGTTTCACATCTCAGTTGATATTAATTTCCTTATTTTTCTCACATTTTAGCCCTTAGATTACCATCTATTTCCGCTACAGAACTTGTGTCTTCTGCTGTGAAGGCACAAAATATTTGTTCAATGTCTCTGTCATTCCCATGATAATTTGTCCTGCCTTTGCTTCTAAAGGACCAACATTTACTGCAGCTACTCTCTTCCTTTTGATATCCTTATAAAAGGTCTTAATATCTGCTTTTATATTTCTGGCTACTTTACTCATTCTATGTTTCCCTTTTTAATTAACATTTTAATGGCCCTTTGCTGGTTTCCAGGACACTCCCAAGTAGCAACATTGTAAGCCTCTTCTTTTAATGATGTGGAGATGCCGGCGTTGGACTGGGGTGGGCAGGGTAAAAAGTCTTACAACACCAGGTTAAAGTCCAACAGGTTTATTTGGAAGCACTAGCTTTCGGAGCGTAGCTCCTTCATCGGGTGTCGCTGTCTGGTGCCAGCATTTGTTGCCACCCCTAACTGACCTCCATTTCACAGGACCTTTGAGAGTCATCCACACTGCTGTAGATCTGGAGTCACGTGTAGGCCAGACCGGGTAAGGGTGGCAGATTTCTTTCCCCGTTTCATGGTCATCATTACTCTTTTAATTCCAGATTTGTATTGAATTCAAATTTCACCACTTGCCCTGGTGGGATTCGAACCTGATGTTGCCCTGGGTCTCTGGATTACTGGAGCAGTGACAATATCGCTGTGCCACCACCTTCCCTATCTTCTAGACTATTCTTGCCAATTTGACTGTCCCAGATTAAAGTCTGTGACAATTTTTAGATTTCCTTTGTTGCAGGGACCGATAATTTCTTGTTTACCCAACGGTGTAACGAGTGTTAGGGGAGCCGAAGAACTACTCCCAACAGTGTCCTTAGTATTCCTAAATTCCACCCATGCTAGTTCTACTTCATGATCTTCAGAAATCAGATTCTTTCTCACCAGTGCTAATGTCATCAGGGCTACCCCTGCCTCCTTTGCCATTCTGTCTGTTTTTCCGAATCATTATGCACCCTGTAATATTTACTTAATCACCTTGTAACCATGTCACTGTCGTGACGATTAGATCTCAATCATTTACCTTTATTTGTAATACTAATTCATCTGTCTTCTTGTGCATTCTGATAAATACACTTTTAATTTAAATTTTTACTTCTATTCCCCGCGATGGCCTTATTCGCTGATGTATGTTTCTTTGTTCGGCTGGGCACGTTACCTAGACCAATGCACAAACGGCTATCACCAGCCCTCTTGTGATGGCCACAGTCACAATGTTTTAAGCTCTGTCCCTTCCTGTCTTACTCTGCTGGTCCTTACCTACATTGCTATCCTTTTCTTTTTTTTAATAAACATTTTATTGAGGTATTTATGGTTTTATAACAATAAAATAAACAATGTACACGAATTTATAAACATAGTGCAAAAGCCGTCTTCCTCCCTTACAGGTCCCACCTTTACTAACCCCCTACTCTAAACTAATCTAATCCCCTTCTGCTGACGGTTAATTTTCCGCAAAGAAGTTGACGAACGGCAGCCACCTCCAGCTGTTAGGTCGAACCCTAACATTGACCCTCTCGAGGTGAACTTGATTTTCTCCAGACAGAGAAAGCTAGCCATGTCAGTTAGCCAGGTCTCCGTCGTGGGGCTTTGTGTCCCTCCATGCTAATAGAATCCGTCTCCAGGCTACCAGGGAAGCAAAGGCTAAAACGTCTGCCTCTTTCTCCTCCTGGACTCCCGGGTCTTCCGACACTCCAAAAATCGCCACCTCTGGATTCAGTGCCACCCTTGTTTTAACACCTTGGACATGACCTCTGCAAACCCCTGCCAGAATCCCCTAAGCTTCGGGCATGCCCAGAACATAAGGACATGCTTCGCTGACCCTCCAGCACACCTTGCACACCTGTCTTCTACCCCAAAGAACCTGCTCATCCGGGTCACTGTCACGTGGGCCTGGTGAACGACCTTAAATTGTATCAGGCTGAGCCTGGCACATGTTGTGGACGCGTTGATCTACTCAACGCTTCCGCCCAGAGACCACCCTCTATCTCTCCTCTTAACTCCTCTTCCCACTTGCGTTTTAACTCCTCGGTCTGCATCTCCTCTGACCCCATGAGTTCCTTGTAAAGGTCAGAAACCATCCCTTCTCCCACCCACACTCTAGAAACTACCCTATCCTGTATCCCCCTTGGTGGTAGGAGCGGGAAGGTTGAGACCTGCCTGCGTAGGAAGTTCCGCACCTGCAGGTACCTAAATTCAATTCCCCTCGCCAATCCAAATTTCTCCTCCAGCTCCCTCAGGCTAGAAAAGCTCCCCTCTATAAACATATCCCCCATCCTCTCAATCCCTGCTCTCTGCCATTTCCAAAACCCTCCATCCATCCTTCCTGGGGCAAACCGGTGATTATTACAGATTGGAGGCCATACCAATGCTCCCTCCGCCCCCACATGCCTCCTCCATTGCCCCCAGACTCTCAGGGCCGCCACCACCATGGGGCTGGTGGAGTACTGTGCCGGCGGGAATGGCAGAGGCACCGTTACCAACGCCCCCAAACTGGTGCCCTTGCATGAAGCCGCCTCAACACGCTCCCATACCGACCCTCCCCCCACCACCCACTTCCTGATCATGACTATTATTCGCCGCTAAATAATAATTACTAAAGTTCGGCAGCCCGCTCTCCCCCCGTCTGCGCTCCAGCATCCCCTTTTTAACTTGCGGGGTCTTACCCGCCGATACAAAGCCAGTGATTATCTTATTGACCCGTTTAAAAAAGGACCATGGAATAAAGATGGGGAGACACTGAAACACAAACAGGAATCTCGGAAGGACCGTCATTTTCACTGTCTGCACCCTCCCAGCAAGTGACAACGGGAGCGCGTCCCACCTCCAAAAATCGCCCTTCATTTGGTCTACTAATCGGGCCAAATTTAACTTGTGTAGCCGTTCCCATTCCCGTGCCACCTGGATGCCTAGGTACCTAAAGCTTCCCCCTACCACCCAAAACGGCAGCTCCCCCAATCACCTCTCCTGTCCCCTTGCCTGGACTGCGAACCTTTCACTTTTCCCCATATTTAGTTTATACCCCGAAAACCGGCCAAATTCCCCCACAATCCTCATAATTTCTTCCATCCCCTCCAGTGGGTCCAATACATACAGGAGCAGGTCGTCTGCGTAAAACGAGACTCTGTGTTCCACTCCCCCCAGTCAGCCCCTTCCAGCCCCTTGAGGCTCTCAGCGCAATTGCCAGCGGCTCTATGGCTAACGTGAACAACAGTGGGGAGAGGGGGCATCCCTGTCTCGTCCCCAGATGCAGCCTGAAATAGTCCAATGTTGTCCTATTCGTCCGTACGCTCGCGACAGGAACCTGATACAACAACCTGACCCAGTCAATAAAGTCTCGCCCAAATCGGAACCGTCCCAGTACTTCCCACAGATATTCCCATTCCACCTGATCAAAAGCCTTCTCTGCGTCCATTGTGACCACTGCCTCCACATCCCTACCTTCTGGGGGTCATCATGATCACATTCTTACATTGGCCACCAACAGCCTAACCTTAATGAACCCCATCTGGTCCTCCCCAATCACGTCCGGAACACAGTCTTCAATCCTAAAGGACAAGATTTTGGCCAGCAGTTTGGAGTCCACATTCAATAGGGATATCGGCCTGAAGGACCCACATAGCTCCGGGTCCTTGTCCCGCTTCAGGATCAATGAGATCGTGGCCTGTGACATCGTCGGGGGAAGCACCCCACGCTCCCTTGCCTCATTGAATGTCCTCATCAACAGTGGCCAAAAATATCCCAGAGAACATTTTATAAAACTCCACTGGGTTTGCTCTCCTTTTCTAATACTTCAACTTTTGTCCTTGGATTTCTAATCCCCCTCCACCCCAAAGCCCCTCCTCACCCTCCACGCCAAATCCCCCCTCTCACTTCTGCCGCCCAAAAGCCCACCCTCCCCCTCAAAAAACAACGCCCCCCCTCCTCAAGAATAATCCCTTCCCCCGCCTCAAGAATAATCCGTCCCTACCTCAAGAATAATCCCTCCCCAAGAATACTCCCTCCCCACCTCAAGAATAATCCCCCCTCAAGAATAATCTCCCCACCTCAAAAATCCCTCCCCGTGTTTGTGTGGGTTTCCTCCGGGTGCTCCGGTTTCCCCCCACAGTTCAAAGATGTGCAGGTTAGGTGGATTGGCCATGCTAAATTGCCCTTAGTGTCCAAAAATGGTTAGGTGGGGTTACGGGGATAGGGTGGAGCTGTGGGGATAGGGTGGGGAGGTATGGGTTTAGTTAGGGTGCTCTTTCCAAGGGCCTGTGCAGACTTGATGGGCCGAACGGCCTTCTTCTGCACTATAAATTCTATAAAAATAATCCCTCCCCACCTCAAGAATAATCCCCCACCTCAAGAATAATCGCCCCTCCCTCAACAATAATCGCCCCCACCTCAAGAAAATCCCCCATTTCAAGAATAATTCCTCCCCACCTCAGGAATAATCACTCCGCACCTCAAAAATAATCCACCTCAAAAATAATCCCCCACCTCATGAATAATCCTCCCCACCTCAAAAATAATCCCCCACCTCATGAATAATCCTCCCCACTTCAAAAATAATCCCCCACCTCATAAATAATCCTCCCCACCTCATGAATAGTCCTCCCCACCTCAAAAATAATCCCCCACCTCATAAATAATCCTCCCCACCTCATGAATAGTCCTCCCCACCTCAAAAATAATCCCCCACCTCATAAATAATCCTCCCCACCTCATGAATAATCCTCCCCACCTCAAAAATAATCCCCCACCTCATGAATAATCCTCCCCACCTCAAAAAGAATCCCCCACCTCATAAATAATCCTCCCCACCTCATGAATAGTCCTCCGCACCTCAAAAATAATCCCCCCCCTCAAGGGTGTATGTATCAGTTAGCACCTTCTACAGGTGGCTCAGAGCTAGTCTAGTTATAGTAAACACGCTTAGATTAGTAGATTGTCAAACCCACAGCGAACTGTGTGCACTGCTTAACAAGTTCAACAATGTATTGAACTAACACCAAAGTTTGGAGTCTACTTTCAAGTACAACTGCATCCAGTTGCAGTCCGTGTTACCCCTGGGTGATGAACACGACACCCCCCCCCCCAAAAAGCTATCTGTGAATTCCTGCCCACAGCCCAAAGGTCCCACTGGGGCTGGGGGGATGGAGCTGAGGTGAGGGGGCGTGGCTGGGGCGGCGCGCTGGGGGCGTGGCTGGGGCGGAGGGGGCGCGGCGAGGAGGACCCGCGCGGACAGGCTGGGCGGGGCCACCCTCGCCGGTTTGCGCCTCATTTCTTTTCAAAAAGGAAAAGGGAGCGCGCGGGCCCCGTCGCGTGAGGCGGGGCGAGCCGGGCCGCTGCGCGCGCACGCACACAGCAGGGTGGGGCGGGGCTGAGCCCAGGCCGGCCGGCGCCACGTGACCCGGGCCGCCTCAGTCGGCGGGTGCGCTCGAGGCCGCAGTCACACACAAGATGGCGGCCGTGGAGTCGGTGAGTGACATTTACCTCAGAGCGGGGGGAGGGCTCACACACACCCAGCAGCTCCCCTCACCGGCGGGGAACCGGTTAAATTAACGGGCATCAACCGTTCGCGCCCGACCAGGGGGGTGGAGATAAATCCGCCCGCCCCTGACGGGCTGAGAGTTTGAGGCCGGTGGCGGCAGCATGGCCGCTCCGCCTGGGCTGGCGGCTGGAGCCAGGCCTCAAAAGCTCCCGGCGTGGGTAAAACCCGGCCTCCCCCCACACCTCCCATCAGTCCGCTCAGCAGGGAGATTGTCCGTTATCCCCCACCCGCCATCAGCGGATGTTTGTTATTTATCTGGGGTGTGTGAGGGGAGGGGGTTCTCCCCCCACCCCCACATTCACCCCCCACCCCCACATTGACCCCCACCCCATTCACCCCCCCCCCCTCACACACACACACACACACACACAAAACCCCCCGCACACACAGCCCCGCTCCTCCACATCCTCCCCACGTGTCCGCCTGCCCTCAATGAAAAGTTAAAGGTGGACAGAGTGTGCACACTCTTCCACCCCGACCCCTGCTGTTTGCCCTTGTTTTCTTTTAAAAATCGTCAGTTTTTTGTTAATGGGTGTTGCTTAAAATAATTGACAGCGTCGCTTGTGCAGCATTCAAAAGTCAATGAAAATCACAGGGAGCGTGCATCTCTCTCTTCCCCCCCCCCCCCCCCCAATTCAAGCACAATATGACCATCAGTTGAGGTTTTCCACAACTTCACGATTGCGCCTCATGACTGCACTTCCCACAGAGCTGTTGCTCAGTTGGCACCTGTCATTCCTCGCGTGTTGATTTTTCTATCTACTCACTGAGTACACGAAGCAAATTGCGGCGGTGGGGGGGGGGGGGGGGTGAAGATTGTGTATGGTGTACCTTTCTGGCTTTTGGACAACGTCGAAACAGCCACTTACAGTGTAAATTTGACAGCTGATGGGGCAGCCAACAGATGGTAAAATGACATGCCACTTAGATTATTAACCTTTCACTCACTTTTTTTACGTCATCGTACTCATCATATGCGGGTGAGCAGTCAGACAACTGAGCTAAATGTGATTTTGATTGTGAGCAGTCAGACAACTGAGTTAAATGTGATTTTGATTGTGCATTTAAATGCTCTGAAGTATTCCTTTATTCGGGGGCGGGGGGGGAGAACCTCAACATTCACTTATTGTACTCTGATTTTATTGGCATTTCCCCCCCAAAATTGACAATTTTCTGAAAGATTCACTCAATTTAATAATCTTTATTATTGTCACAAGTAGGCTTACATTAACATTGCAATGAAGTTACTGTGAACATCCCCTCGTTGCCACACTCCGGCACCTGTTCGGGTACATAGAGGGAGAATTCAGAATGTCCAATTCAACTAACAAGCACGTCTTTCGGGACTTGTGGGAGGAAACCGGAGCACCCGGAGGAAACCCACGCAGACACTGGGAGAACGTGCAGACTCCGTACAGTGACCCAAGAGGGAATCGAACCTGGGGCCCTGGCGATGTGAAGCCACACTGCTAACCACTGTGCTACCGTGCCGCCATTTAAGTAGCTTAGATTTCTCTGGCATATGTTGGAGATGCTAAAGATATAAAATAATAAAACTTAATTAATAAATATGCAGTATAATCTTAGTATCGTTACAAGATTTTACTTCTGGCAGTGTAGAAACCATTAAGTAACTTTCCTCCATCTAGCAAATGGCCATATAATTCAGTTGTGTGGGCAACTGAGGGAACATTGCTGAAAGGAGCAGACCGTGGGACTACAACATCTGTTCAAAATACTTCCATTTCTAATTCTTTTGATGCCGTTCAATATGTTAGTTTTACCCTGATATTTGCAACTTCGATCTGTCAGTTTGAATTTGGGTGATGGGGAAGGTGCAATAATTGGCATCGAGGTACCTTGCTAGGGAGAGAAAGATTTAACCGATGTGCCCATTGAACTTGATTAAACGCTTTCTTGTTTTGCTACTAAGGCAGAATGAGTTGGTCATGATGCCCAGTACAGTTAAAAGGTGTGCTAGCAATCAATGTCATATTGAGCACGATGAACGGCTGAGGTACTCTGGGTTGTTGGTGTCGATGGAACTATACTTCCGCCTTTAGAAAAACAGTTGAGGGGGAATCTTGGAAATTATGTAATTAACCTTCCCTATATATAAGCAAACTGCAAAGTGTACAGAAATATATCCGTTCTAAATGCATTTGATTCAACAGTGAACCAACCATAATCTCTACATTGATATTTCTGTGACCATATCTTCCCTTGCACAGTGCCATCCCTCCCCAATGCCAGGACAAAATACTTTGTTTCTAAATGCCTCATTTGCTGTTCATATGGAGTTGTCAATATTTAAGTGGCAATTTAAATGAGTTAGTTTGTTGATGCCTCACGTTAAAATCAATAACATTGTGTTCCAGCTGTAATAGTTTGAGGGTGGTTGAATAATTTTTAAATATCTGACAGATGGAGGTGGTGAAGTGGAGGTAGTAATGGAGAGGAGGAGTAATCTAGTTTGAGATTGTAGCAACATTCAAACAGGTAAAATGGTGGGAAATGACCACCGGGTTCAGTAAGCCTGCCATGTCCAACTTTGTTTGATGCCAAGTTGCACCCTACAGTCATGTAAATTCCCAGAAACAGCCAATTTAAGGGAAAAAAAATACTGGGAAATTCCTCTCCAACCCTCTAACGCAATTGAAAGTAATCCTGCAGTAACTTGAGTCTCTATTTCCAGCCATCCTAAACCTATCTTAACTTAATGTCCTCTTGTCTCAGGAACTTGTCCAGTTCCTCTTGAAGGACTGTAAGAAATCTGTATTCGCTGCTCCAGAGGGTTTTGATGCTCTGGACAGAAATACTTCCTAGTGTTTTCCCCAATTCGTAATGATTTTATAATTATGCCCCTTTAATATGCAACTGGACAGAATTTAAAAACCCTTAATTGTATCTTCCTCAAAGCCTACTTTGACATAGTTTTAAACCAGGAGTTGTATCTTGATGATGAGCTGTCAGTCTGTTAATCAGTGTAATCTTGCCTCCGTATTCTTGACGTTGTCAGGTCTTAGGTTCCAACTACACAACTCGGACGTGAGCACAAAATTTAGACTGATAACTTCAGTGCAATTGTTGCTGCATTGTCAAAAATGCCATTATTAGGGCAGCACGGTGGCGCAGTGGGTTAGCACTGCAGCCTCACGGCGCCGAGGTCCCAGGTTCGATCCCGGCTCTGGGTCACTGTCCGTGTGGAGCTTGCACAATCTCCCCGTGTTTGCGTGGGTTTCGCCCCCACAACCCAAAGATGTGCAGGGTTGGTGGATTGGCCATGTTAAATTGCCCCTTAATTGGAAAAATGAATTGGGTACTCCAAATTTAAAAAAAAAAAAATGCCATTATTCAGATGAGAAGTACAAGTGAGGGAGGCCCTGTCTGTTAAAGTGGATGTGTGATTTTTAAAAACTTGAGCCACAGTTTGAAGAACAACAACACTGTGACCAATATTCATCCTCCCTAATATCGCCCCAAAAATGTCATTGCTCTCATTCACTGTTTGTTGGATTTTGTGTCAGTTTGCTGCTGTATTTGCATACAAAGCAGCTAATTCATTGGCTCTGAAATAACACGAGGGCCCAAGTGTTAAAACATAACTCAAGTTTTTATTAACTCATTTAAAGTTTTACTACTTATCTTGGACTGTCTTTTGACAATCCGGTATGATTTCTGATTAAATTCCAGTTGCATAGTAAGCACCAAAGGAAAAACCATTTAAAAATAACGAATGGTGTTACAATGTGGAAAGAATATTTTTGTATATTGCACACATAAGTTTGTTAAGTACCACTGGAGCCAAGATATCTCGTATTACTGTTGACAATATTTTCATGAACTAATTAAGCTGACCATTACATTTGATTGTGCATTACATCCTGCTGGGACTCCATTCTATTTTTTTTTTACAATGCATAGTTAAATTCAAATGTTTTTTGTAAATAAGCAATAAACGTATTGAGCACTTTTTGGATAGGCTGAGAATTGTGACCAAATTTGAACATTTTAAAACAAATTGTTTTACTTTTTCATAAATGTTGCAGAATGCCATGCTTCCATTTCTGCCCACTTCGACAGATAGATACAGGTAATGAAATTGGTGGTTTTGAATATATTTGGGAATCCTCAGCTCTTGATTAAATAGGTTCAGTACTAACTTCTTTCACTTTTAAAAATAATATCAGTTGATTTAAAGTAAACACTTGGCACATGGTAGCACAATTCGGTCTGAGTTAAAAGATTGGTAGTTCGAGTCCCACCCCCCAAAGACTCAAACATCTGGTCTAGGTGACCACTGTCCTGTTTAGGTGGATTTAGAAGATCTCTTGGCACTACTCAATGATACACGGCCTACATGTATCTCTCAATGGAACATATCTCTGACTAAGTCATTTCATTTTCCTATATCTCCTGACATGGCTTGGTGTCAAATCTGTTTGAAAACACTCTTGTGGAGCACCTTGGGACAGTTTACTATGTTAAAGGCACTATAAAAATGCAATTTGTTGTCTATATTGCTCCAATCACCCAAATTGTCTATTTCTCATGAATTTGTCCTGTTGCAATTAATGTCTGTATCTACTGCTATTTCTATTGCTTTAAAATGTTCTTGGGAAAAGGAACTAATTGTAATAGTTTCCAAGATCTCATCCACACTAACAACTCGTGCTTCTCTGCAAATATTTATTTTAAATTTTCACCCTGTATTTAAGTGGCGTGAATTAAATCCAACATGAAGAAATGAACTAATTACCTTCTATTTAACTCTACACATTCCCTTTTCACAGTACATTTGCTACTATTTGATCTATAGCTAATGGCATGCTTACATTGAAACTTTTGTATAGTATTAGCACAGTACATCAGTATGTATCTGCTGTTGCTGTGAAAGGTAAATAATTTTGCATTCTTGGAGGGGAGCAGATGGATAGATCCGGGTTTAAGTAACGGACAAAAAAGTCAGATGCAAGTATAGTTATATATTCAGTCACTTGAATAATATTAGCTCCCACCCTTCCTAAAGACTCTGATAACTGTGATACTTTTTTGCTGGATGCCACTGATCTAGCACAAATCTAGCAAAGTATATTTATTTGCATCATTATATGCGGATCAGACAGAATAGCGGGCAGCCGTGGCATAAGCAAGCGACCCTGCCTAGATTTACCATGTAATAATGCTTGTTTCTGGAAATGTTAGCTGTGCTCAGCACATTGAGTTCTGAAATCCCTCTCCTCTGTTTCTGGCAGTTTTGTATTTCGCAGTTCGTTAGTTTGGCAGGCATGTGAAATTCTGAGCATAACGTTATGGCTGACCTTATGTCCTCAAGCATAAGTGAAAAGGTGAAGCCTGGTATTATGAAATCCTTGGTGGGTGTAGAGGAGGCCCAGCTCCAAAGAGGAACCTGACTAATTAATATAGCTTGAAGCTCAGTGGTCACCTGATTCTGGAGCCAAATGGGGTCCACTTGTCTCTTATGTGCTATCTCTCACTGTGCTCAAAAACACCTGATTTGGATATGTCAATTTGTATTTGCATTCAAAACTTCTATATATTAAATTGTTTAGTGGATTCAGCACCTTTGCCATCTAGCATTTTTCTTCCTGGCCGCACCTGTAAAATGTCTGTATTTGTTAATTATTCTTGTGTGTGGCTTCCTCCCTGATAGGGAAAAGTCAAGGAGCGTTGAAACTTGTTCCCCATGTTGGATTGAGGGAAGGGATTTTTTTTTCTGAGAGCAGAACTGGCAGCCTACAAAAATCCTGGACAGATTGTGCACCCGTCCAATTCTGCAACAGGTGCTTCCCACATTTAATTTCTAATAGTTGTCAAACCTTAATTTTTGTCCCCCATAATCCAGTGGCGCAGAGCCAAATATAAAGCTACAACTGTGATTGGGGACCTCATCATCCACCAGGAATTTAATCTGAGGCCATCAGGCATGTATGGCTTAGTCTTGCTCACCTTCACTTACTGGATCATTCAAAGAGCTTTGTGTGGGTTTTCAAATATTAATCTTGGCACAAACATTAGTGGAAGAATGTTGCAACCACTGTTTCCAAATGCTCTGCAAACCAAATAGGTGCTGCCTTTATAAAGAGAAAAATCCACAATTGTGCTGCCCATTGGGATACATGTTCTATTGGGAGATCTGCAGCACTTCACCCAAACATGTGAACTTGGATGCTGAGTCAGTAGATTATTTGGCTGCGCATCCTGATCCTGTCCTCACTCAAATGTTCTCACAAGTGAACTTTCCAACAAAAGTTGCAAGGTCAGTTAGAGGAGTTATAGATATTACGTTTGCTGTTCATATACCCACTATGTGCATTAAAAATATTTGTTGCAACGTAACTCATATTATTAAATATTTGTGTGTGTGTGTTTAAAATTTCTGTCCATAATCTCTTTTTTTCTGCAGGAAACCACTACACAGCCCCAGTCTTCAGAAGAAGAAGGTAAAACCGAGGCAGCAAGTCAAGAAATAGTGAAGCCCGAACACTACATAAAGCATCCGCTACAAAATAGGTAAACAACAACTCCAAATCATTTGTGATGATTTTCATTGATGACTTAATTAAAAAGCCACCATAGCACATTTGCTATCAACATGGAATGGTAAAGAATGCTGCTGCATTATTGTCTTCCATTGAGTTCGAAGCGGCAACAACTTGGAATCCGTCGCAACTCCCCTGCCTCACAAAGCAACACACCATCATAAATTGCATCTAATCGGTTTGTGATCAATTATAAATAGCTCCTCTTCCACAAACACACAGGTTGTCAAAAGCTGTCATGAAGACTTCTAAATTTGGCACTTATTTTCAAATTTCATTTTCTAAAGTGATGACTTCATGGGCTTTTAAAAAGTGTGATTAGATCCAGAATGCAGGTATGTAATAATTGCATTTATACGACTCGTGTAGCTAACCCTAAAATTAATCTATCCCACTTTGATTGACTATTGATATGTTCCATTCAGCATTTAGACTGCCAACTTCTGACATTTTAAATGAGTTAATGAATGCACTAAAATATTAGAGAGAATTTCAGATGAATATGCTATGCATTCATATGTTTTTGCGCTCAGACTAGCTTTTAGAGTAAATGCAAGATTACATAGTACCAAATTGTTAGGGACCTGCTGATGTTACCTGCGAGAGTGTCTCAAAACCCCGAAGGAAACACTGGTTCTTATACACTGGTGTATATTTGTTTGGAATAATGTAAGGAACAATGTGCAACCCAGTGAGGAACCAGTCCAGTCATTGTGTAAACAATTAATAAGGAATAGTTATTACAGTAAAATAAAAAGACTAATATATACCATGACACTTAAGTATATTAATAACTGGGTGGTGCAATGGTTAGCACTGCTGCCTCACAGCGCTGATGACCCGGGTTCAATCCCGGCCGCAGATCACTGTCCGTGTGGAGTTTGCACATTTTCCCTGTGTCTCTGGGTTTCACCCCCCACAATCCAAAGATGTGCCGGGTAGGTGGATTAGCCACGCTAAATTGCCCCTTAATTGAGAGGAAAAAAAAAGAATTGGGCTAAATTATTTTTTTTTAAAGTATACTAATAACTATATTTTATAGTTATTTATAAAATAAGTATATTTTATCTGAAGTTACCTCTTGTTTCCAAAGTATGCCCTGAACTCACTGAGATGCCCCTTTTCCCAAGCAACATTCAATTTTTATAACTCTGTAGATAAAATCCAGCTCATAGTTACCACAGAATACTGCTTCGGTGACCAGGTCTGGGAAAACGTCTACCTGGTTCAGCAAAGGCACAAAATGCCTGCAAGCTGCTGTGGCTCTAAATGTTAACTGGAACAGGCCTCTGTGGCTTGGATCATAGATGGAACTGGCTTGTCTCTGTTGGATGAAGAACTAGCCTCTTTCAGCAATGAGGGTTCTAGCAGTTATACCGTTCAACATCTTTGATATGGATGTTAATTTGGCTGTCTACATCTCAAATTCCATGTGGCTTGGATCATAGATGGAACTGGCCTGTCTCTGTTGGATGGAGAACTAGCCTCTTTCAGCAATGAGGGTTCTAGCGGTTATACCGTTCAATCTCTTTGATATGGATGTGAATTCAGCTGTCTACATCTCAAATTCCTTACCGGTTGAAGTTATCATTTCTTTAGCCCCACTGATTTCTAGTAAACAATGTTTCTGATATGAACATTGCACCTCACTGTCTCTAAATGCCAGCTAGTCTTGTTGCTGGGCAAGTCACATCACCTTATACCTCCAGACATCTGCTAGTCTTGTTACTTGTATGTTATTTTGTTTCATCTTATGTTCACTGTTAACATTGTTAATTTCCCAAATTCCTAAAGTAATAGTGACTGAAAGTCCACAATTCTGACCATTCTTGCTGTTTTGTGATTTTTTTAAATTAATTTATTTCCGTTACATGCATTTCTTTGCATGCATTGGGTAGAAAGAGAACTAGCAGGAGTTTAGCATTCATCAGCCACTTGTGAATATTTTTCGAGTAGTTTTTTAAAAATATATTTTATTCAAAATTTTGTGGCCAAACATAACAGTACATAGTTTTTCTTTTGAACAACAACAAAGCAATATAAATAACCGTGGCCAATTTTAAATAAATAAATAATATATAAACAAAACCAAGTGGCAACTGCCTTGTCAAAAATAGTTACTCTCCAAAGATACAATCCAACAATCCAATATACATTACCAATAACAAGTACTAAAATACATATACAATGACCTCCCTGAGAGTCCGTCCGGTTCCTCCTCCCCCCCCCCCCCCCCCCCCCCCCCCTGGGTTGCTGCTGTTGTCTTCTTCTTTTCCATTCCCTCTATCTTTCTGTGAGGTAGTTGACGAACGGTTGCCACCGCCTGGTGAACCCTTGAGCCGAACCTCTTAATACGAACTTGATCCGTTCTAACTTTATAAACCCTGCCATGTCGTTTATCCAGGTCTCCACACCCGGGGGTTTGGCTTCCTTCCACATTAACAATATCCTGCGCCGGGCTACTAGGGACGCGAAGGCCAAAACATCAGCCTCTCTCGCCTCCTGCACTCCCGGCTCTTCTGCAACCCCGAATATAGCCAACCCCCAGCTTGGTTCGACCCGGACCCCCACCACCTTCGAAAGCACCTTTGCCACCCCCACCCAGAACCCCTGTAGTGCCAGGCATGACCAGAACATGTGGGTGTGATTCGCTGGGCCTCTCGAGCATCTCGCACACCTATCCTCTACCCCAAAAAATTTACTAAGCCGTGCTCCAGTCATATGCGCCCTGTGTAGCACCTTGAATTGTATCAGGCTTAGCCTGGCACACGAGGACGATGAGTTTATCCCCCATCCATTCTCCCCGGAACAAACCTATGGTTATTTCTTATCGGGGACCGCACCGAGGCTCCCGTCTTTCCCTTATGCCGTCTCCACTGCCCCCAAATTTTCAATGTAGCCATCACCACCGGGCTTGTGGTGTATTTCTTCGGTGAGAACGGCAACGGTGCCGTCACCATTGCTTGTAGGCTAGTCCCCCTGCAGGACGCCCTCTCCAATCTCCTCCACGCCGCTCCCTCCCCTTCTCCCATCCACTTACACACCATTGAAACATTGGCGGCCCAGTGATAGTCCTTTAGGCTCGGTAGTGCCAACCCCCCCCTGTCCCTCCTACGCTGCAACAATCCCCTCCTCACTCTCGGGGTCTTCCCGGCCCACACAAAACTCATAATACTCTTCTCGATTCTCTTGAAAAAAGCCTTCGTGACCACCACCGGGAGGCACTGAAACACAAAAAGGAATCTCGGGAGGACCACCATTTTAACCGCCTGCACCCTACCTGCCAGTGACAGGGACGCCATGTCCCATCTCTTAAAGTCCTCCTCCATCTGTTCCACCAACCACGTTAAATTAAGCCTGTGTATTGTACCCCAATTCTTGGCTATCTGGATCCCCAAGTACCGGAAGTCCCTTGTTACCTTCCTCAACGGTAAATCCTCTATTTCCCTGCTCTGCTCCCCTGGATGCACCACGAACAACTCACTTTTCTCCATGTTCAATTTATACCCTGAAAAATCCCCAAACTCCCCAAGTATCCGCATTATCTCTGGGATCCCCTCCGCCGGGTCCGCCACATACAACAACAAATCATCCGCATACAGAGATACCCGGTGTTCTTCTCCTCCCCTGAGTACTCCCCTCCACTTCCTGGAACCCCTCAATGCTATGGCCAGGGGCTCAATCGCCAGTGCAAACAATAACGGGGACAGAGGACATCCCTGCCTCGTCCCTCTATGGAGCCGAAAATAATCAGGCCCCCGTCCATTCGTGACCACGCTCGCCATCGGGGCCCTATACAGCAACTGTACCCATCTGATATACCCATCTCCAAAGCCAAATCGCCTCAGCACCTCCCACAAGTAATCCCACTCCACTCTATCAAATGCTTTCTCGGCATCCATCGCCACCACTATCTCCGCTTCCCCCTCTGGTGGGGGCATCATCATTACCCCTAGCAGCCTCCGTATATTTGTGTTCAGCTGTCTCCCCTTCACAAACCCAGTTTGGTCCTCATGAACCACCCCCGGGACACAATCCTCTATCCTCGTTGCCATTACCTTGGCCAGAATCTTAGCATCCACATTCAGGAGGGAAATGGGCCTATAGGACCCGCATTGCAGCGGGTCTTTTTCCTTCTTTAGGAGGAGCGATATCGATGCCTCTGACATAGTCGGGGGCAGCTGCCCCCTTTCCCTAGCCTCATTAAAGGTTCTCATCAGTAGCGGGGCCAGCAAGTCCATATATTTCCTATAAAATTCCACTGGGAATCCGTCTGGTCCCGGGGCCTTCCCCGCCTGCATGCTTCCAATCCCTTTCACTACTTCCTCCGTCTCAATCTGTGCTCCCAGTCCCGCCCTCTCCTGCTCCTCCACCTTAGGAAATTCCAGCTGATCCAGAAAGCACATCATTCTCTCCTTCCCTTCCGGGGGCTGAGCTTCATATAATCTTTCATAAAATGCCTTGAACACTCCATTCACTCTCTCCGCTCCCCGCTCCATCTCTCCCTCCTCATCTCTCACCCCCCCTATCTCCCTCGCTGCTCCCCTTTTCCTCAGTTGGTGGACCAGCAACCTGCTCGCCTTCTCCCCATATTCGTACTGTACACCCTGTGCCTTCCTCCATTGTGCCTCTGCATTACCCGTAGTCAACAAGTCAAATTCTACATGTAGCCTTTGCCTTTCCCTGTACAGTCCCTCCTCCGGTGCCTCCGCATATTGTCTGTCCACCCTCAAAAGTTCTTTCAACAATCGCTCCCTTTCCCTACCCTCCTGCTTTCCTTTATGTGCCCTGATAGATATCAGCTCCCCTCTAACCACAGCCTTCAACGCCTCCCAGACCACTCCCACCTGAACCTCCCCATTGTCATTGAGTTCCAAGTACCTTTCAATACACCCATCACCCTTAAACACACCCCCTCATCTGCCAATAATCCCATGTCCATTTTCCAGGGTGGGTGCTGTTCTTTTTCCTCCCCTATCTCCAGGTCCACCCAATGTGGAGCGTGGTCCGAAATAGCTATAGCCGTGTACTCCGTCCCCGTCACCTTCGGGATCAGTGCCCTTCCCAAAACAAAACGTCTATCCGTGAATAGACTTTGTGGACATAGGAGAAAAACGAAAACTCCTTACTCCTCGGTCTACTAAATCTCCAGGGGTCTGCTCCTCCCATCTGCTCCATAAAGTCCTTGAGCACCCTAGCTGCAGCCGGCCTCCTTCTGGTCCTGGACCTCGATCTGTCCAGCCCTGGGTCCAGCACCATATTAAAATCTCCACCCATTACCAACTTTCCCGCCTCTAGGTCCGGGATGCGTCCCAACATACGCCTCATAAAATTGGCATCATCCCAGTTCGGGGCATATACGTTCACTAAAACCACCGCCTCCCCTTGCAGTCTGCCACTCACCATCACGTATCTGCCCCCACTATCCGCCACTATGGTCTTTGCCTCAAACATTACCCGCTTCCCCACTAATATAGCCACCCCCCTGTTTTTTGCGTCTAGCCCCGAATGAAACACCTGCCCCACCCATCCTTTGCGAAGTCTGACCTGGTCTATCAATTTCAGATGCGTCTCCTGCAGCATAACCACATCTGTCTTAAGTCTTTTTAGGTGTGCGAGTACCCGTGCCCTCTTAATCGGCCCGTTCAGCCCTCCCACATTCCACGTGATCAGCCGGGTTGGGGGGCTCTTTACCCCTCCCCCTTGTCGACTAGCCATCTCCTTTTTCAAACCAGCTCCTCACCCGGTTCCCACGTAGCCGTATCTCCCCCCAACGGCGCCCTCCCACCCCGACCACCCGCCCCGACCACCCCACCCCATACCAGCTCCCCCTTCTCCCCAGCAGCAGCAACCCAGTTAACCCCCCCCTTGCTAGATCGCTTTCTAGCGTAATTGCATCCCCCATGTTGCTCCCAGAAGTCAGCAAACTCTGGCCGACCTCGGCTTCCCCCCGTGACCTCGGCCCCCACTGTGCGAGGCGCCCTCCTTCCTGCTTCCCTGTTCCCGCCATGGTTACCATAGCGCGGGAACAAAGCCCGCGCTTCCCATTTGGCCCCGCCCCCAATGGCTCCTCATCATCCTCATGACATGGGGAAGAGAGAAAAGTTACAGGGTCGCAGGATTAACAACTTGGGAAATCATCTCTTCCCCCATTTCCCCCCCCCCCCCCCCCTTCACCCCACGTAGTCACCCCACCACTTTGTCTCAAACGTTCTTTTTCCAGCCCGCTTATTCCAGATTCTCCTCGACAATATACGTCCGCGCCTCTTCTGCCGTTTCAAAGTAGTGGTGTTTCCCTTGATGTGTGACCCACAGTCTTGCCGGCTGCAGCATTCCAAATTTTACCTTCCTTTTGTGCAGCACCGCCTTGGCCCGATTAAAGCTTGCCCTCCTTCTCGCCACCTCCGCACTCCAATTTTGATATACGCGGATCACCGCGTTCTCCCACCTACTGCTCCGGGTTTTCTTTGCCCATCTGAGGACCATCTCTGTCCTTATATCGAAGAAATCTCACCACTATGGCTCGAGGAATTTCTCCAGCCCTCGGTCTTCGTGCCATAACTCGATAAGCTCCCTCCACCTCCAGCGGGCCCGTCGGGGCCTCCGATCCCATTAACGAGTGAAGCATCGTGCTCACATATGCCCCGACGTCCGCCCCTTCTGCA
This sequence comes from Scyliorhinus torazame, assembly GCF_047496885.1. Classification (NCBI taxonomy): domain Eukaryota; kingdom Metazoa; phylum Chordata; class Chondrichthyes; order Carcharhiniformes; family Scyliorhinidae; genus Scyliorhinus; species Scyliorhinus torazame. The sequence goes on from NC_092709.1 coordinate 9,964,170, forward strand.
CCTTCGGGAAGACCAAGAATCCTTAAATTCTTCCTCCTCGCATTATTCTCCAGCACCTCCAGCCTTTCCACACACCTTTTGTGTTGTGCCTCGTGCATCTCTGTCTTCACCACCAGGCCCTGTATTTCGTCCTCATTCTCAGCAGCCTTTGCCTTCACGACCCGAAGCTCCTGCTCCTGGGTCTTTTGCTCCTCCTTTAGCCCTTCAATTGCCTGTAATATCGGGGCCAACAGCTCCTTCTTCATCTCCTTTTTAAGTTCTTCCACGCAGCGCCGCAGGAACTCTTGTTGGTCCGGGCCCCATATTAAACTGCCACCTTCCGACGCCATCTTGCTTTGTGCTTGCCTTCCTGGCCGCTGCTCTAGAGGATCCACCGCAATCCGGCCACTTTCCTCTCCTTTTTCCATCCGTGTCCAGGGGGGATTCCCTTCTGGTTTACCGCACAGTGTTTTTAGCCGTTAAAATTGCCGTTGGGGCTCCTATTAAGAGCCCAAAAGTCCGTTCCACCGGGAGCTGCCGAAACGTGCGACTTAGCTGGTCATCGCCGCACCCGGAAGTCGATCTTTTTCGAGTAGTTTTCATGTTGGCTATGAAAGATTCCATATACTAGACTTTGTGGCTATTACTGAGCATGATGATAGAGAAGTGGAGAACTTAATTGTTAAGAAATTTCTTTCTTCCTGCACTAACCTCTAGAACATAAAGTAGACTGGCATTTCTATGCAGTACCGAAGAAGTGCTGCAATGTTAGATGAGACATAAAACCAAGGGTCCTGCTTAATGGACCTAAAATATCCATCGCATTATGGAAAATAGATCAGGAGTTCTTCTTTTGGTGTCCTGATTGAGACTCTTCCCTTAACCAACTGGCAGATTGCTGTTTATTGAATCTTGCTCTTTGTAAGTTGGCTATCATATTTGCATGTGTAAGCACAGTGGGGCTGAGGTCCACTGTGCTTTTGTTATAATTTTAATTATTTCCCCTCTGTCCAACATCTGCTTCAAACTTGCGATGTCTATCTGTAACGTCTTTTCATTGACACTTTTTGTAGAGTGCACATTTTCCCACAGGGATTTATTGTCAATGTGACAGTCAATAGGTATATTACCCAAATCCCAAAATTTCTGTCAATATCATACTTGCATAAAAGGCCATATCCACCGCCTCTACAAGGCTTAACGTCTCAGCAGCCAAAGTGCTTTTTACCACTCCTTATTTTCTTATTTTCTTTGTTTCCCACACAAGCGGGCAACATTTACCATTGCTCCCCAAAAGGAAAATTATAAAACCACCTGCGCTTGAAACCCCATCACATAAATTTGCGGAGGACGCATCACTATAAACTATGAGTTTCAAGTGCCTAAGGTCACCTAAAACCGGGAACTTCAAAACACACTCCTGCATTTTTAGTTTGGCCAATGCTTTATTTGCTCTTATTATGTCTTCCACTTTGGGATCATTCATTTTTGTACTCAACTCTAAGACATCAAAACTCATGTCCGGTCTAGTCGGTCCACCTAACCAGTTCAGTTGCCCAATTAAACTTCGCAGTTGCTCTTTTTCTATCTTTGAAACCATTGAGTCTTTTTGTGAAACTCGGCCACGACTAATTGCTATTGGGCTGATGCTTTCCAAATAAGATTGCTGATGTAAAGTTGCCCCTAACTTAGTCTGTCCAATTTCCAGTCCAATATATTTAAATGCACCGGAAGCCTGACTTCCAACCCTGAATTCTTCCCTCAAACCAGAGATTACAATAGCTTCAAAATCACTAGTCCCACCCCACAAAAAATCATCGACATGCATCATAAAAATGCCAGAAAGATTTCCTTTGTCGTGCCAGTAAAACATTGCAGGATCTGCTTTCAACTGGCAACAGCCTAACTTTAACAAAACTGACCTTACCGAAAAATACCAGACTCTAGATGCATCATTTAATCCATATACACATTTGTTCAACATCCAGAGTACCCCTTCTGTGTTAGCTGCTTCTTTAGGAGGTCGGAGAAAAATGTCTCTCTGGAGCTGATGCCCATGCAAAAAGGCAGCTTTTATATCTATAGATTTGCATTCATTTGTGGCTAATAGAGCCAAGAAGATCTTTAAAATAACCTTTCCTGCTGTAGGTGAATCTACCCTTAAATCCTGATCTCTAAGTTTTCTTCAAATCCCCTTGCCACAAGCCTGGCCTTTGCCTTGTAAGTTCCATCTGGAAGAACCTTTTCCGTGCAAATCCATCTGTGGGATAGAGCTCTTTGTCCCCTATCCTGTACTTCTGTGTATACCCCAAATTCACTCCAACTATCCAATTCCTGCTGTTTAGCTTCTTTAATAACTTTTTCATCCAATTTATTTGAAGCCACCAAAATCTTACGTGCATGTGGGCTTCTACTCCTATTAGTATTCGTAGTCTTACTCATGTTCCGAGATCTTGACAAACTATGTCCCCTCTCCCGCCTGGTATCGCGTTCTGTACTGCTACTGCTTGATCTTTCCCTTTGAACTTAGTTTTCCCAATCCATTGTCTTGACTCCTTCCCCTGAATGCTGTACATTCAACCAATGTTTATACTTTCCAGTGGCCTTCCCTGCTCTACTAAACTAATAACAGTTGCATCCTTCCATTGACTAGACCCTTCAGGCAAGTATGTCACTTTTGTACCAACTTTTGGCAGTTGCCCTTTTGGAAAAATGGCCTGTTCTAATTCATCAGAAGTGTTCTGTTTCTCCACAGAACCCCTGTCTATATCAGTTAATTGGTCCTCATAGTTCTGTAACACATGCGTACCAGGTAACTGGTTCCTCGTCATGTCTGCTCTGTCTAAATTTGAAAATTTGTAATCTGTACCCATTATGCTCGATGAATGTACCCTAACAATTTGATTACCATGTTGCAAAATAATTGTTTTGCTATCTATGCCTATGATCTTCCCTGGGCCTTTCCATTCATTAGAATTGTCTCTCTTATAGTATACCATGCCTCCTTGCTAAAAAACGGCATCTGATGGCCGTATGTTATGTCTTAAAGCTCTGCAAATTCTTTCAGAGACTTCTGCTTCCAAAAAAGCTTTTCTACTGCTATGTAATGCATTTAAATGTTCAGCAAAACCAGAGCTAATTGGGGAGAAAAAATGAAAATCGCTTATTGTCACAAGTAGGCTTCAATGAAGTTACTGTGAAAAGCCCCTAGTCGCCACATTCCGGCGCCTGTTCGGGAAGGCTGGTACGGGAATTGAACCGTGCTGCTGATTGTAGCCCCCTCCCAAGCTAGACGCTGATCATCCAAAATGGACGGAATTTTAGGATTTCTACTAAACACTAATTGATAAGGACAAAAGCCCCCAACCATCTGCAATGAATTCTTTGCATGTACTGCCGAAGCATGTCATCGATGACAGCATGATTTCTTTCACAGACACCATTACTGAATGGGCTTTCTGCAGCCGCATTCATAACTCTGATATTCATGTTTTCACGCATATCCCTAAACTCATCATTAGCAAATTCTCCTCCATTGTCCGTAAGAAATTTTGCCGGTGGACCCATTCCTGTCCCTATCCATTTTTCCACTATTTGATCCAGAATTACTTTCTTTTCATTACTTCGTACAATCGTTGATTGACTAAATCAGGTTGCTAAACCTACAAAATGCAAAATAAATATATTATTTGCAGAAATCTTTGGATCCTCGCTGTCTTCAGGGGATGTCCCGGAGGACTGGAGAATAGCCAATGTTGTTCCTCTGTTTAAGAAGGGTAGCAAGGATAATCCCGGGAACTACAGGCCGGTGAGCCTTACTTCAGTGGTAGGGAAATTACTGGAGAGAATTCTTTGAGACAGGATCTACTCCCATTTGGAAGCAAATGGACGTATTAGTGAGAGGCAGCACGGTTTTGTGAAGGGGAGGTCGTATCTCACTAACTTGATAGAGTTTTTCGAGGAGGTCACTAAGATGATTGATGCAGGTAGGGCAGTGGATATTGTCTATATGGACTTCAGTAAGGCCTTTGACAAGGTCCCTCATGGTAGACTAGTACAAAAGGTGAAGTCACACGGGATCAGGGGTGAGCTGGCAAGGTGGATACAGAACTGGCTAGGCCATAGAAGGCAGAGAGTAGCAATGGAGGGATGCTTTTCTAATTGGAGGGCTGTGACCAGTGGTGTTCCACAGGGATCAGTGCTGGGACCTTTGCTGTTTGTAGTATATATAAATGATTTGGAGGAAAATGTAACTGGTCTGATTAGTAAGTTTGCAGACGACACAAAGGTTGGTGGAATTGCGGATAGCGATGAGGACTGTCAGAGGATACAGCAGGATTTAGATTGTCTGGAGACTTGGGCGGAGAGATGGCAGATGGAGTTTAATCCGGACAAATGTGAGGTAATGCATTTTGGAAGGTCTAATGCAGGTAGGGAATATACAGTGAATGGTAGAACCCTCAAGAGTATTGAAAGTCAAAGAGATCTAGGAGTACAGGTCCACAGGTCATTGAAAGGGGCAACACAGGTGGAGAAGGTAGTCAAGAAGGCATACGGCATGCTTGCCTTCATTGGCTGGGGCATTGAGTATAAGAATTGGCAAGTCATGTTGCAGCTGTATAGAACCTTAGTTAGGCCACACTTGGAGTATAGTGTTCAATTCTGGTCGCCACACTACCAGAAGGATGTGGAGGCTTTAGAGAGAGTGCAGAAGAGATTTACCAGAATGTTGCCTGGTATGGAGGGCATTAGCTTTGAGGAGCGGTTGAATAAACTCGGTTTGTTCTCACTGGAACGAAGGAGGTTGAGGGGAGACCTGATAGAGGTATACAAAATTATGAGGGGCATAGACAGAGTGGATAGTCAGAGGCTTTTCCCCAGGGTAGAGGGGTCAATTACTAGGGGGCATAGGTTTAAGGTGAGAGGGGCAAGGTTTAGAGTAGATGTACGAGGCAAGTTTTTTAAGCAGAGGGTAGTGGGTGCCTGGAACTCGCTACCGGAGGAGGTAGTGGAAGCAGGGACGATAGTGACATTTAAGGGGCATCTTGACAAATATATGAATAGGATGGGAATAGAAGGATACGGACCCAGGAAGTGTAGAAGATTGTAGTTTAGTCGGGCAGCATGGTCGGCACGGGCTTCGAGGGCCGAAGGGCCTGTTCCTGTGCTGTACATTTCTTTGTTCTTTATCCCAGATCTTAAGGTCCATGGCCACAATGTCGTTAAAATCCCTGGCCAAAGGTAGGGTTACTATCGGTCGTGCTGGTGTCCTTCTGTACTTCCTGCAAACTTCACAGCGGTCACTAATCTGTTCTATCAGTTTAGTATAGTTGTCATCCCATACCCCTGCATCCTTTAATAAATCTTTCAGCCTCCGAGGAGACGGATGTGCAAATTGCCTATGCAGTTTTAATACCACAAGCTTTTTATCAGCTAAAGTCCCATTTTCAACTGCCATTAACACATCCTTAACCACTCTACTGAAATATTATTTGTCAGTAATGGAATTCAATAGTGTCCCAACTGTGTAAATTGTAAGTCCACCGTCTTTCCAAAAACTGTTGCTGTATCCTGTTCCATATCCAGTTTCATGTGTGCTTTCTTCATCGACGGTCTGCTCAGAAGCAAAGGTATCTCACTTGATACAAAATCCGTGCTAATGAAATGATTCACTCCGGCAATATTGCAAAGGATCACCACTCTTTTCAGCGTCTTCAGAGTATTATCATCCCCAAACCTGAAACTTGTGGACCTTTCAAATTCCTTAGCCTTGTTACAATTTTCAGCATTCAAAGAGTCCAGGTAACATTTTAACCAGTCAATTCCACACACAGTAGATGTGCAGCCACTGTCCAATACAGCACAGTTGAAGGATTCTGCAACCAACACCCTCATTACCGGCGTAAAACTGCTTGTCAATAGGACAATGCCTTCTTCCTGGTCATTATCTTTTTTCTCTTCTGACTCTTCCGTGTCATGTGTCACTTCAAACACTCTATCATTATTTTTTAAAAAAATATTTTATTGAAAATTTTTGGTCAACCAACACAGTACATTGTGCATCCTTTGCACAATATTATAACAACACAAATAACAATGACCTATTTTATAAACAGAAAATGAATAAATAATAAATAACAAAAATGAAAACTAACCCTAATTGGCAACTGCCTTATCACAAGTAACACTCTCCAAAAATATAATTTAACAGTCCAATATATAATTATCTGTAGCAACGACCTGTATATATTAACAACCCTGAGAGTCCTTCTGGTTCCTCCTCCTCCTCCTCTCCCCCCCCCCCCCCCCCCCCCCCCCCCCCCCCCCGAGATCCTGGGCTGCTGCTGCTGCCTTCTTTTTTCCATTCCATCTATCTTTCTGAGAGGTATTCGACGAACAGTTGCCACCGCCTGGTGAACCCTTGAGCCGACCCCCTTAGGACGAACTTAATCCGCTCTAGCTTTATAAACCCTGCCATGTCATTTATCCAGGTCTCCACCCCCGGGGGCTTGGCTCCTTTCCACATTAGCAATATCCTACGCCGGGCTACTAGGGACGCAAAGGCCAAAACATCGGCCTCTCTTGCCTCCTGCACTCCCGGCTCTTGTGCAACCCCAAATATAGCCAACCCCCAGCTTGGTTCGACCCGGACCCCCACTACTTTTGAAAGCACCTTTGTCACCCCCATCCAAAACCCCTGTAGTGCCGGGCATGACCAAAACATATGGGTATGATTCGCTGGGCTTCTCGAGCACCTCGCACACCTATCCTTCACCCCAAAAAATGTACTGAGCCGTGCTCCAGTCATATGCACCCTGTGTAATACCTTAAACTGAATCAGGCTTAGCCTGGCACACTAGGACGACGAGTTTAGCCTGCTTAGGGCATCTGCCCACAGCCCCTCCTCGATCTCCTCCCCCAGCTCTTCTTCCCATTTCCCTTTTAGTTCATCTACCATAGTCTCCCCTTCGTCCCTCATTTCCCTATATATATCTGACACCTTACCATCCCCCACCCATGTCTTTGAGATCACTCTGTCCTGCACCTCTTGTGTCGGGAGCTGCGGGAATTCCCTCACCTGTTGCCTCGCAAAAGCCCTCAGTTGCATATACCTGAATGCATTCCCTTGGGGCAACCCATATTTCTCGGTCAGCGCTCCCAGACTCGCAAACTTCCCATCCACAAACAGATCTTTCAGTTGCGTTATTCCTGCTCTTTGCCACATTCCATATCCCCTATCCATTCCCCCCGGGGCAAACCTATGGTTGTTTCTTATCGGGGACCCCCCCAAGGCTCCAGTCTTTCCCCTATGCCATCTCCACTGTCCCCAAATCTTCAGTGTAGCCACCACCACCGGGCTTGTGGTGTAGTTCCTCGGTGACAACGGCAATGGGGCTGTCATCATAGCCTGTAGGCTAGTCCCCCTACAGGACGCCCTCTCTAATCTCTTCCACGCCGCTCCCTCCTCCTCTCCCATCCACTTACTCACCATTGAAATATTAGCGGCCCAATAATACTCACTTAGGCTCGGTAGTGCCAGCCCCCCCCTATCCCTGCTACGCTGTAAGAATCCCTTCCTCACTCTCGGGGTCTTCCCGGCCCACACAAAACCCATGAGGCTCTTTTCGATCCTTTTTAAAAAAGCCTTGGTGATCACCACCGGGAGGCACTGAAACACAAAGAGGAATCTCGGGAGGACCACCATCTTAACCGCCTGCACCCTCCCTGCCAGTGACAGGGATACCATATCCCATCTCTTGAAATCCTCCTCCATTTGTTCCACCAACCGCGTTAAATTTAACCTATGCAATGTGCCCCAATTCTTGGCTATCTGGATCCCCAGGTAACGAAAGTCCCTTGTTACCTTCCTCAACGGTAGGTCCTCTATTTCTCTACTCTGCTCCCCTGGATGCACCACAAACAACTCACTTTTCCCCATGTTCAATTTATACCCTGAAAAATCCCCAAACTCCCCAAGTATCCGCATTATTTCTGGCATCCCCTCCGCCGGGTCTGCCACATATAGTAACAAATCGTCCGCATACAAAGATACCCGGTGTTCTTCTCCTCCTCTAAGTACTCCCCTCCACTTCTTGGAACCTCTCAACGCTATCGCCAGGGGCTCAATCGCCAGTGCAAACAATAATGGGGACAGAGGGCATCCCTGCCTTGTCCCTCTATGGAGACGAAAATATGCAGATCCCCGTCCATTCGTGACCACGCTCGCCATCGGGGCCCTATACAACAGCTGCACCCATCTAACATACCCCTCTCCAAAACCAAATCTCCTCAACACCTCCCACAAATAATCCCACTCCACTCTATCAAATGCTTTCTCGGTATCCATCGCCACTACTATCTCCGTTTCCCCCTCTGGTGGGGGCATCATCATTACCCCTAACAGCCTCCGTATATTCGTGTTCAGCTGTCTCCCCTTCACAAACCCAGTTTGGTCCTCGTGGACCACCCCCGGGACACATTCCTCTATTCTCATTGCCATTACCTTGGCCAGGATCTTGGCATCTACATTTAGGAGGGAAATAGGTCTAGAGGACCCGCATTGTAGCGGGTCCTTTTCCTTCTTTAAGAGAAGCGATATCGTTGCTTCAGACATAGTCGGGGGCAGTTGTCCCCTTTCCTTTGCCTCATTAAAGGTCCTCGTCAATACCGGGGCGAGCAAGTCCACATATTTTCTATAGAATTCGACTGTGAATCCATCCGGTCCTGGGGCCTTTCCCGCCTGCATGCTCCTAATTCCTTTCGCCACTTCTTCTACCTCGATCTGTGCTCCCAGTCGCACTCTTTCCTGCTCTTCCACCTTGGGAAATTCCAGCCGATCCAAAAAGCCCATCATTCTCTCCCTCCCATCCGGGGGTTGAGCTTCATATAATTTTTTATAAAATGTCTTGAACACTCCATTCACTCTCTCCGCTCCCCGCTCCATCTCTCCTTCCTCATCCCTCACTCCCCCTATTTCCCTCGCTGCTCCCCTTTTCCTCAATTGGTGTGCCAGCAACCTGCTCGCCTTCTCCCCATATTCGTACTGTACACCCTGTGCCTTCCTCCGTTGTGCCTCTGCAGTGCCCGTAGTCAGCAAGTCAAATTCTACATGTAGCCTTTGCCTTTCCCTGTACAGTCCCTCCTCCGGTGCTTCCGCATATTGTCTGTCCACCCTCAAAAGTTCTTGCAGCAACCGCTCCCGTTCCTTACTCTCCTGCTTCCCTTTATGTGCCCTTATTGATATCAGCTCCCCTCTAACCACCGCCTTCAACGCCTCCCAGACCACTCCCACCTGGACCTCCCCATTATCATTGAGTTCCAAGTACTTTTCAATGCACCCCCTCACCCTTAGACACACCCCCTCATCTGCCATTAGTCCCATGTCCATTCTCCAGGGTGGGCGCCCTCCTGTTTCCTCCCCTATCTCCAAGTCTACCCAGTGTGGAGCGTGATCCGAAATGGCTATAGCCGTATACTCCGTTCCCCTCACCTTCGGGATCAACTCCCTTCCCAGCACAAAAAAGTCTATTCGCGAGTAGACTTTATGGACATAGGAGAAAAACGAGAACTCCTTACTCCTAGGTCTGCTAAATCTCCACGGGTCTACACCTCCCATCTGCTCCATAAAATCTTTAAGTACCTTGGCTGCTGCTGGCCTCCTTCCAGTCCTGGACTTCGACCTATCCAGCCCTGGTTCCAACACCGTATTAAAATCTCCCCCCATTATCAGCTTTCCCATCTCTAGGTCCGGAATGCGTCCTAGCATCCGCCTCATAAAATTGGCATCATCCCAGTTCGGGGCATATACGTTTACCAAAACCACCGTCTCCCCCTGTAGTTTGCCACTCACCATCACGTATCTGCCCCCGTTATCCGCCACTCTAGTCTTTGCCTCGAACATTACCCGCTTCCACACTAATATAGCCACCCCCCTGTTTTTCGCATCTAGCCCCGAATGGAACACCTGCCCCACCCATCCTTTGCGTAGCCTAACCTGGTCTATCAGTTTCAGGTGCGTTTCCTGTAACATAACCACATCTGCCTTAAGTTTCTTAAGGTGTGCGAGTACCCATGCCCTCTTTATCGGCCCGTTCAGCCCTCTCACGTTCCACGTGATCAGCCGGGTTGGGGGGCTTCCTAACCCTCCCCCTTGTCGATTAGCCATCCCCTTTTTCCAGCTCCTCACCCGGTTCCCACGCAGCTGTATCTCCCCCAGGCGGTGCCCCCCCCGCCCATCCCCTCCCATACCAGCTCCCCCCTCTCCCCAGCAGCAGCAACCCAGTAATTCCCCCCTCCCACCCCCCCCGCTAGATCCCCCGCTAGCGTAATTACTCCCCCCATGTTGCTCCCAGAAGTCAGCAAACTCTGGCCGACCTCTGCTTCCCCCCCCGTGACCTCGGCTCGCACCGTGTGACACCCCTTCCTTCCTGCTTCTCTATTCCCGCCATGATTATCGTAGCAAACTCTCTATCATAACGAATTGGACAGTTGAAAGCATAATAGTATTGAGAGTAACATCGATCATGCCCCCGTGCATTTCTGGGGTTCATCTTCCAATTGTAGGTTCTAACTGGGTTTCTGTCTTCATAATTTCCTTGTCTCGGTCTCCTTCTATAGTCTTGAGCCCTGTTCGTAGCCATACGATTTTGCCATCCTGTTAGTAGTGTATCTTCCATATTCTGCCTTATTGCAGGCTGACCTATTTGGGTCATCAGAGCTATCGGAATCGAATGTTTCCCCAGAAACTTGCAAAGCTTTTGTCATCTGTTCGAATAAGGTATCCTTATCAGTAAACTGAACTCCTGTCAAAACCAGGAGCCTATCCATGTTGCTCACTCTCGCACAGTCAAGAAATTTAAAGGCCAACACAGACTGGAAATTCCAGATTGTGTTTCTGCAGCCTTTTATATAGTCTGCCAAATTCCATTATATAGTCTTCCATGGAGATATCCTCCATTTTCCGGAACTTATCAAAATCCGACGGTGCTTTATACGCACTTAACAAGTCCTCTTTCTTATAAATCTAATCCATATAATGTAATAAAGTCTCCAGACCTTCTTCTGAGTCTAACTCTTCCAATTCCAGCTCAGAAAGCACTTTGTTTCGGATTTTACTGCCATATGGTAGAGAAAGAGCCAATGCCATACCTTGTTTTCTCTTTCCCAAAAGCAGTTACCTTAGTCCACGTAACTGCTGCACTTCTCCATTGGTCGTACGATTCCCTTTCAGAAAATAAGGGAGGATAGTCATATCCAGCCATCTTTATCCTCGGTTCAGCCGTATATCCCTTTTTTTTTTTTCTCACTCACTCCTTGGTTTGATCTGGAAAAGTTGCATCTTTCAACCCTCACATTTACACATCAACCATCCTCTGCTACCAAGTGTTAGACGTTTTAGTTGCTGTGATATGAAGAGTCTAAAGTTCTGTTCCTTTTTCACAAACACACATTTATTTCATTCCAACAGCCTTTGCACAAAACTCTAACCATCCATCACCTGACAGCCCACCTGAAGCCCCTTTACATATCAGTGTCAATGAATGGACACTTAACATAAATGAGACAACTAATTGCAATGTTTCTTAACTCATTACTTAACAGTAACAGTGAATTTAAAATCAATCCATTGGTTGTTTAGACATCTTGAGGAAGTGATAAGATGGTATGTAAATGCAGTATTATCAACTCCAGAATTTGCAGTGTTGTTGTGGTAGACAACTTTAATTGTGATTTACAGAATCTCAATTTATTCACGAAAGCCCTTCGGTGCACTTGTTTTTTTGATATTTGCATTTTTCAAATGTTGATCAACTTTACCTGAAATAAAATGCATGTTGAAAGTGCTGAAAATGTGTCTTATCCTGGAGTGGAAAGTTCTAACTGCTGTCAAGTTTGAAATAAATTGCTTTCCAAACTATCAAGGATAAGTGGAACAAGGAGGTATTATTATTTTCTCTGTTCCTTTATCTTTTTTCCTCCATAACATTATTTGCTTGCAGGATTTTTGCCTTTTTTGTGATTTTTGTTTTCTAAGGTAAAAGGAGGTTGGTTGTATCATATAGAATATTTTTCACTTTAGTTAAATGTTCTATCACAGCAACATACCCCTAGCCCTAACTTCAGAAGAGTATGTCTTACTGTACCCATTTTTAAGGCATGACATTATTACTGTTAGATTTTCCATTAGGAAGGAGTTTGAGCTGGAATGAAGGAATGTTTCAGCCGACAGGCAAAATTGTCTTCATTTCCTATTTAAAATTTGGAGTACCCAATTATTTTTTCTCCCCATTTAAGAGGCAATTTAGCGTGGCCACTCCACCTACCTTGCACATCTTTGGGTTGTGGGGGTGAGAGCCATGCAGACACGTGAATGTGCAAACTCCACACGGACAGTGATCCGGGGCCGGGATCAAACCCGGGTCCTTGGTGCCCGTGAGGCAGCAGTGCTAACCACCATGCCGCCATAGTCTTCATTTCCAATACTCTGAAATAGAATTTAGCCTACATCTTTGAAATAAAGGCTCATATCTTTTACTGCACTGAGGATCATTCTCCACCTTCTCCCACCCCACCCCATAACATTGTTTAGAGTTTTTGAGAGTTTTCAAGAACTGCTCTGTAACATTTGTGTACTTTTTATTATTAAGTGTATAGTTTTGATGTGTCTTATTTTTCAGCAATATTAAACATATGCAATTTCTCTTATAGATGGGCACTTTGGTTCTTCAAAAATGACAAAAATAAAACTTGGCAAGCAAATCTGCGCCTGATATCCAAATTTGACACAGTGGAAGATTTTTGGGCGTAAGTAAGAATATGAAATTGTAAACCGAGAAGTATCTTTTCTGCTAGGTGAGCAGGAAACTCCTCCCCTCTAGTTTTCCCCATAACGTCACCTCACTTGACTAAGAAACTAAAGAGATTTTTTGAATTTTTATTAATGATGTGCAACAGGGGGATAAGCTAGGGGAAAGCTAGAAGCTTTCATAAAATTATGTGGTTAAAAAAATTATTTTGGAAAGGCCTGTGCTAAACAAAGACCAGAGTTAAAGGTTGGGGAAAACGAGCTAATTTTGAAATGCTGCGAATGGAACTAGGAAAGGTGAATAGGAAAAATTTTGACCGAGAGAGAACAGCGGTGAGAAATATTTTAAATGATGATCAGTAGCATTTGGGAAAATATATAATTCAATAAAGAAAGAAGAATCTCACCATTAGTGAAACCCTATAGCTACATAAGAGATGTGAGTGAAATTGTAAGGAAAACGGCATTTTACCTCATAGTGAGCTTGTGCCCAAGCACAGAGCATATGGACTTATGGGTCTACAATGGCTCGTAGAGTGGACAACAAGATGGCCACAGAACAGAAAACAGACTATGGATTCTGAATTCTTACTTAGACTGGCACTGTTCACATTAACAATTTTAACTTGAGAAACAGAAGTACAATTTCAAAATTTGTGGATCACCCCAAATTAGTTATGGTAAATACTGAGGAAGGTACAAAATTAATAAACTTGTAAAATGACCATGCAATTGGAAGATGAATTTCAATGTAGAAATGTATGAATTTATTGTATTTTGATCAGAAGAATAAGAGGAGCACAAACTGCTTGAATAATAGAGTCTAAATAGAGTGGCAGAAGAAGGGGATCTAGGAGTCCCACAGCACAATTTGCTGAAAGTAGTGACACAAGTTATTAAGATAATTTTAAAAAGAGCAAACCAAATACTGGGTTAATTTCTGGAGAATCACGCAAAAACAATTTTAAAAAAGTAATGTTAAATGTACTAAACTTCAGTTAAACATAGCTGAGTGGCCTATTCATAATTCTGATCTCCACAATATAAAAGGGATGTAGAAGCACTGCAGACAAAGTGCAAAAATATCGCAACTAAGCAGTTATACTTAACAGAAAAGACTGAACAGGTTGGAGTCCTTTAGGAACGAGAAGACTTGAGAAGTGACCTGATTGAAGGTTTTAAGATTATGAAAGGGTTCAAAAGGTCACACTGAGTTAAGAAGCTTCTACTTAGGGGGCAGATCAAAGCCAATGACCATAAATATAAGATAGTCATTGACAAATCCAATAGGGAATAAAACAAATAGTACGGATGTATTTAAGGGGAAACTGGATAAACAAATGAAGGAGAAAGGAATAGAAGGATGCGGTGGTTGGGTGAGATGAAGAGGGATGGGTGAAGGCTCTTGTGGAGGATAAATGTCTGCCCAGACAAATTGGGCTGACTGGCCCACTGTGTGTAACTTCTGAGAGGTACAGGGCAGCATAAAATTGCTGATTTGCCTCCCCCTCTTACAAGGGTGTCATCCTCTACAGTTGGGTTGAGTTTGAGGATTTGGAAAGTGACGTCAGTTTTTAAAAATTATATCAGATACAAAGAGTTTGCATTTCAAGTCTTGATTGCTAAAATTGTGCTTTGTATGAAAGTAGCTTTTGGGCGTAAATTTAAAAAAAAATGTTTTTATTAAGACATTTATAATTTTAACAATTTTCAAGAAAAAAAACCAACCAGCAACCAAACCCAGCCAACATGGCTTACATACACAATTCCCCAATCCCAATTTCCCACTAATTATTTCCCACCTTATCCAACCTCCTATGCCTCCCTCTTTTCTTTTACCCTCCCTACTGCCGACAGCTTAATTTTCCACAAAGAAATCAAAAACGGCTGCCACCTCCGGGCACGATCCTCTCAGGGCGAACTTGATCTTCTCAAGCCTGAGAAACCCGGCCATGTCGCTAACCCAGGGGCTGGTTTAGCACAGTGGGCTAAACAGCTGGCTTGTAATGCAGAACAATGCCAACAGCGAGGGCTCAATTTCCGTACCAGCCTCCCCGACAATAAGAGATTGTTATTATTATTATTTAATAATCCATATTTCAGGGGCTCCGAGTCCCTCCATGCCAATAAGATCCATCTCTGGGCTACCAGGGAGCCAAATGCCAAAACAGCAGCTTCTCTCGCTCCCTGGACCCCCGGGTCTTCCGATGCGCCAAAAATCGGCACTTCTGGTCTCAGGACCATCCTTACCTTCAATACCTTTGACATGACGTCAGCATATCCCAGCCAAAATCCCCTAAACCTCGGACAGGCCCAAAACACATGGACATTATTTGCGGGCCCACCCGCACACTGCCCACACCTATCTTCCAACCCTTCAAAGAACCTGCTCATCCGGGCCAGTCATGTGTGCCTTTGGACCACCTTGAATTGTATCAGGCTAAGCCTGGCACACGACAAGGACTCGTTGACTCACCTGAGGGCATCCTCCCATAACCTGACCTCCAACTCCCTACCAAGTTCTTCCTCCCACTTTCGCGTCACTTCCCCAATCAGGGCTCCCTCCCAATCTATAAACTCTTTATAAATTTCCGATACCTTCTCCTCCCCCACTCCCGTTTTCAACACTACCTTCTCTTATACCCCCTGGGACGGCAGGTGTGGAATGGTCAAAACCTGCCTCCGCACAAAGTCCCTCGCCTGCAAGTAGCGGAACCCATTCCAACCAGGCAGCTCAAACTCCTCCTCCAATTCCTCCAAACATGGGAATCCCCCATCTATAAACAAATCCCCAAACCGCTCTTTCCCAGCCCGCTGCCACCCCCAAAATCTCCCCCGGTGCAAACCGGTGGTTGCCACAAATTGGTGCCTACATCGCGCCCCCTCCACCCCTATATGCTTCCTCCACTGTCCCCACATTCTCAGGGCAGCCACGACTACCGGGCTCGTGGAGTATCTGGTCGGCGAGAACGGCAGAGGTGCCATTAACACTGCCCCTAAACTATTGCCCCTACATGAGGCTGCCTCCACCCGCTCCCACAGACCTTCCACCACTACCCACTTCCTGACCACTGCTGTGTTCGCCGCCCAATAATAATTTATAAAGTTCGGTTGGGCCAGCCCCACCCCCCTCGACCCCGCTCCAGCAGCACCTTCTTCACCCGCGGGGTTTTACCCTTCCACATAACCCAGAAATCACCATATTCACCCTCTTGGAGAAAGCCTTGGGGATAAAAATAGGAAGACACTGAAATATGAACAAAATCTCAGGCGAACAGTCATCTTCACCGTCTGCACCGTCCCCGCCAGTGATAACAGGAGCACATCCCACCTTCTAAAGTCCACCTTCGTCTGCTCCACCAACCAAGCCAGATTCAGCTTGTGCAGTTGCTCCCACTCCCACGCTACCTGGATTCCCAAATACCGAAAGCTCTCACCCACCACCTTGAACGGCATCTCTCCCAGCCTCTTCTCCTGCCCCCATGCTTGGATCGGAAAGATCTCACTTTTTTACATGTTCAATTTATACCCCTAAAACCGGCCAAATTCCTCTAGGATCCCCATAATCCCTCTAATCCCCCCCCCCCTTCCAAAAATCGGGTCCAAAATGTGCCGCAGGTTGTCTGCATACAACGAGACCCTGTGCTCCGCCCCTCCCCCGTACTATCCCCTGCCAGTCCTTCGATGCTCTCAGCACCATCGCCAGTGGCCACGGCAAACAACAGTGGGAAGAGTGAATATCCCTGCCTTATTCCCTGATGCAGCCTAAAATAGTCTGAGCTCACACTGTTCGCTCGCCACCGGTGCCTGGTACAGCTACCCAACCCAGTTCACAAAACCCTGCCCAATCCCAAACTGCCCCTGGGCCTCTCATAAGTATTCCCACTCCACCCGATCAAAGGCCTTTTCCGCATCCATGGCGACGTCCACCTCTCATCCCTCGGAGGGCATCATTATCACATTTAATAGCCCTCTGATATTCGCTGCCAAATGTCTCCCCGTCACAAACTCCGCCTGGTCCTCCCCTATCATCCCTGACACACAGTCCTCTATTCTCGAGGCCAGGATCTTGGCCAATATCTTGGCATCTACATTTAGCCAGGAGATTGGCCTGTACGACCCATACTGTTCTGGGTCCTTTTCCCGCTTCAGGATGAGAGAAATCAGAGCCTGTGACATCGTCGGCAGGGAGCAGCCCCCGCTTTCTAGCCTCATTAAACGCCCTTATCAACAATGGACCCGGCACTCCCGAGAACCTTTTATAGGACTCCACTGGGTACCCGTCCGGGCCCAGGGCCTTGCCCGACTGCATCGCCTCCAGCCCCTCCACCATTTCAACCAGCCCAATTGGGGCCCCCCGTTTGGTCTTAAGTTTTAACCTTTTATTTTGTTATTAGAAGTTTCTGATCTTTGGCAGTTATTTTCTGTTATACAAAAGTGAATTTAATTTTATTTGTTGAACAACATTTTCAGGAAAAATTTCTAAGCTGCCAATTCTGATTTTTAAAGCTATTTAAGAAAGTGATCCTGGAACAAATGATAAAAATGGTAGTTAAATAGGAAATTCATAATTTTTCGTATCTTGCTGTTAAAATCATTGTTTTTGTATTTAAGTTGCATATGTATGAAGGCTGATTAAGTCGCACTGCATATTCAGTTCGGATTTGTATGTGGAATTTGAAATGTCTTATCAAATTGTCTGAAAACTCCACAGCATGTCACCAATGCTTCAGATTTTCATTTGAAAGGATTTAATTGCATAATTCAGTATTCAAGTAGAATGTCCATTTGTGCATAATTTACTGAGATTAATATGAAAAGGTATTTTACAGATGTAACTTTAAATGCACAGGCATCAATGTTTTTGACAGCACTGCAACTTGACCAGTAGTTTTACACTTCAAATTTTGTACTCAGTACTGTGGCTGCTTCACATTGAAGAGCTTTTTTTGGGAGACAAACTGCGTAAGAGTTGCCTTAATGACATAGATCAATTGTTCTGATGTCTGTTGTCACTGTCACTAAGTCTCAACCGTTCTGCTGTGAAAATGGCTACGCCCTCTTTCTTCAACAGTATGAAATTAACCAAACCAGAAAGTACTTTTATTTATCTATAAATGATTTTTCTATTTTTCCTTCTTGCAGTCCTGTGGTTAGTTGGGAACATGTAGACAAATTGTTCAGATTTGAAGTTTAATAGCCTGTGAAGCTCGTGAGCCAGTTTTCCCTGACACCACCCAGGACTGTAGGTTGCAGCATTGCTCCTGTTGAAATCTTCACACCTTGAAAGCAGAATTCTGACTTGCATTGAGTGCCAGGATCTTTTTTAATGGCTGTCCTTAATGCAGCCGATCTTTCGTCATTCAAGTAACGTTTGGATGCAGAAACCTGGCTCCAGATCTTTACGGCTGCATGTGAATGGTTCATTGCCAGGTGACAAGCAATGGACTGATAAAATGGACGAAATACTATCAATGACTGGAGCATGGTTTGTTCCCCAGCCTTTTCACCAATACCATGTAGATAGGGGAGATATTGATAATGTCACTGGACTAGTAATCCAGAGGCCTAGGTTAACGCTCCGGGGACATGGGTTCAAATCACACCACAGCAGCTGGTGGAATTTAAATTCAAATAATATTGGTAATTGAAAGCCATGTCAACTGTCATCGATTGTATAGAAATCTGTCTGGTACACTGATGTCCTTCAGAGAAGAAATCTTCCATCCTTGCCTGATCTGACCTACATATAACTCCAGACGCACAGCAATGTGGTTGACTCTGAACAGCCCCTCTGAAATGAACTAGTACACCATTCAGTTCATGGGCAATTAGGGGTGAGGAACTGGTCTTGGCAGTGACATCTACATCTCATGACAGAAGAAATAAAATGTAGTATTCATATCATTAAATACCATAGGCCAGTAAACATAGCAGTATGTTCACTTATTGCCTGTCTTGGGCAGAGCCACCCATTGCATATTGTAGTAACAACTACATTGGAAAGTGCAGCCTTTTATGCTCCATATAGGATTTTAGTTTTTTTCTGCTCAGCTCTGCTCGGAATTCAAAACTATTATGATCCCAGACAGACCCCAACAGTGGCTAAGATGCTGGACCGAAACCCCAATATTTTAGTTTATTTGTACGACTGTGTGGAAAGACTGATTCGCTCCAGGAGTGATTGCATGAAGGAATAGGGATTTGGCATTTTTAAAACCAAACTGTATTATAAATACAATATTAAACACTGTAAACTTTACAACCGAAAAGAATGACATACATTACCCCTTAAACAATCCTATTCAATTCCCCATTAAACAACAAGAAAAGAAATGTACATCTCTCAATCCAGCTTCAAATCCGCATGGCACAGAGTAATACTTGCTTTGCAGAACAGAGTTTTGGCTCCTGTCAGAACCCTTGCAGATTCTGGGTGAATGTCTTAAAATAGTTGTTTGAACCAGGTTGTTTCAGCCTCCTCTTGTCAGACAAGACTGCTCTGCTTTAACTATTATTACTCTTTTTAGGACTATCCTACTGGGAGATAATTGTGGACTCCGTGTCAGACCGATCACACTTCAAATCCTCTGAAAGCTTTCTCAAAATATCTCTCGGAATCTCTTCACTCCACTCAGCAATTACATCATCTCCCCAAGCTGAAAAACAAATTAATTCTCCAGGGACTTCCCCAATCAATTTGTCTGGACTGTACGCAGACGTGGCAATAAACCCAAATCCAAACCACGGGGCATTAGCCCAGACTGCAAAACACATTCCTCTGGTCAATTTCACCGCCTGGCTCCGAAAAGCTCCCAGGCCTTGCAAAACAGGATTGTTTTTATTTTAAAAAAGATGACCACTGCAGTCAAACACATCATAACCCCAGGCTTTTAAACCTTAAATTGTCCTATACTTGGAATCCAGTATTCCTAAAATCTTCCAGTTGTCACAAAGTTCCTTACTTAAGTATTTTTTGGTAGAAAACAACTTTAAATTAATAGGATTTGACAATTGACTTCTGAGCTTCCAGTTTATTTACATTTAATAAGTCTCACCTTCACTTTGAAGATTAGTCAACTTGTTCTTCATCGACCCGTTGACTTTTTGGCATGCAGGTATGCCAATTCTGAGACTATTATTTTAATTGTCTCTAATTATATCCAGCATTCGTCTTGTGTGTCAAGCCATAGTGACAAAATATTATCTTCCACTTTACTTTGCTGTGTTGAAGGGAAGTATGACTGAACAAGAAACAGTCTTACGTAAATTGGGTGAAAGACTTTAATCTGGATAGTGCTTCCTTTGAAGGTGAGGCTTTATGAAAGGCTATTGCTAGAAATTACAATTTAGATAGTTCAGTAAATCACTCTGTCTTGCCTCTTGATAGGGCAGGATTCATTAGAAAAGTTAGGCTAGTCTTATTTTTGATCTGGATGTTTGATATGTAAGGGACCCCATCAGGTTGCTCGAATCTCCAAGCCAACACAACTGCGAAGTCTACTTAAGTAGAATGTTCCATTTACTTTATGCTGGTTGGCCTTCTGTAGTTAACCCTGGTACAATTTTGAAAAGTGCCACAGCATTACAAGCTCCTAAGTATGCAGAGGGAAGTTGCTTGATTTTAAATAGTAAAAGCCACCTTATTTGTGAGGATTGTGAACTGCTCGAGTACTTCATGAGCTTTCTATGGCATATTGTCAGCGCAACATTACACCAGAGGATCTTCCAGTTCAAATAGGTTACCGTGGCTTGTTGAGTCAAATGACATACAGGAAGACTGCCCTTTTCAGACATCCTTGATCTGTCCAAGTTAAACAGTTATTGGTCTGAGTCATGCTAAGCTGTTCAAGCATGATTAAAAGCAGACTTGTATAGGGCAACACGGTGGTGCAGTGGTTAGCACTGTTGCCTCACGGCACCGAGGCCCCAGATTCGATCCCCGCTCTGGGTTACTGTCCATGTGGAGTTGGCACATTCTCCCAGTGTTTGTGTGGGTTTTTCCCCCACAACCCAAAGATGTGCAGGGTAGGTGGATTGGCCACACTAAATTACCTCTTGGATAAAATGAATTGAGTACTCTTCTAGCATGGAAGTAATTATTTGACTCTAAACTATGACCCATTGGAGATGAATGCAGTCCATAGGGCAGCACGGTGGCGCAGTGGTAAGCATTGCTGCCTCATGGCGCCGAGGTCCCAGGTTCGATCCCGGCTCTGGGTCACTGTCCATGTAGAGTTTGCACATTCTCCCCGTGTTTGCGTGGGTTTTGCCCCACATCCCAAAGACTTTGAATTCATAGGCTGTATCATTCACCTTCGCAGAATGAGTTTTATGGGTTATTGAGTAACAATTAAAAAAAGATATATATATATATATATATATATATATATTAGAGTACCCAATTATTATATTTTTTCCAATTACGGGGCAATTTAGCGTGGCCAATCCACCTAACCTGCACATCTTTGGGTTGTGGGAGTGAAACCCATGAAGACACGGGAAGAATGTGCAAACTCCACTCAGACAGTGACCCAGGGCCGGATCGAACCCGGGCCCTCGGCGCTGTAGGCAGCAGTGCTAACGCTGTGCCGCCGTGCTGCCCTCGAGTAACAATCTAAGAAACTCAACTTTCACCAAAAGCTTGCTGAACATTCTTTTTTTTTAAATTTAGAATACCCAATTCATTTTTTTTCCAATTAAGGGGCAGTTTCGCATGGCCAATTCATCTACCCTGCACATCTTTGGGTTGTGGGGGTGAGACCCACGCAAACACTGGGAGTGTGCAAACTCCACACGGACAGTGACCCAGAGACGGGATCGAACCTGTGACCTCCGCAGTGCTAACGCTCTCTGCCACTGTGCTGCCCTCTGCTGAACATTCTTGATTACCTTAAAGAGGCCCTCTTTAGTGGATGGACAATTAGAAAACTCTGGATTTAATGCACCTTTACATATCTGGAGTTTTCATTATTGGTAGCCATTCCTACTGTATACTGACCACCACAGGGCAAGACTCCTCGAGGAAATTCACAAGGCAGGAAGATGATCCAGTTTCCAGTTTGCCATGTCTTGAGCGAATAAGCTGCAAATATAGGTTTTCTTCAATAAACACCGAAAATACTTGATATGCCAAGGTCAGTCAGCATTTGTAGCGAGTAACAGTAGGCTAACTTTTCGGATGTAAGCCTCATCATTCACAATATATTCTACAAAAAAGCTATATCCAAAACATTAACCTGTCTTCTCTCTTTCAGATGCTGACTTGCTGTGTATTTCCTGTTGCTGTGCATTGTTGACTTGGCAGTTCATTATAAGTGCTTTGATGTCACTGTTTTGAGGTGGCCGAAAATATAGGTCCCCAGAGTGCCACTGTTTTGGTGTACAGTACTATTCATATGGAAATCGGAAGAGAGAGAATACAAAATTATATGGTATATGACTATGGTTATGATCATTCTATGTAAATGATGAACTTCTTTCAAGAGGCCCTTCTTGACACATTAGTTTTGCTTACTTGAGTTTTGGAGCTGTTTTCTGATTTGCACAAGATGTTCTCTGTTGCCTTGCGCCTTGTTTGGTCTTCTGTCAAATAAATGCAAGATCGAAAATTACTTTCATGCATTGTAGAAGAAGTGAAACTCATTTGAATGCTTCGTATGTATGATTCCTAACCTCTGAGATTTTTTACCTGTGGCAGTTTAACTCCAACATGGGAAGAACCCCCTTCCAGTTCCTTTTCAAACATCACAAACGTTGAAATTCTGTTTGGTGGCTTTAATTTGCCCATATTTCCGTGGTACCGTTACTGCATCCCAAAAAAATGGCATTGATAGGGAAAATCCTGCAGAGGTACTGGAGAAGGTTCTGATGTCATCCATGAAGAGGTTAAAACAACAATCACACAAAATTCACAAAAGGAAATTGTTCCTGTGATTCTTCCTTGGTTTGCACAAAGATCTGTCAGAGGGAGAATTTGCTTAAGATGAGAAATATAATGTTCAGTAAAAAGAGCAGAGAATGACCTGGTTTTGTCAAGACTATATCAATAAATATGTACGAACATGTGGATGTTTAATCTTTGAGGGGTGATGGGGAGTTTGTACTTGAAGAGTTGCGCACGTGCACACAGTTCAAATCAATAAAGTTCAGCACATGTAAGTATGTAACATGCAATGGGGAAAGTTTCTATCCCTATATGTTGATCTTGGGCCAACACTGTGCAGCATTTTATATTCTGTATTCTGTCTAATTATTGTTTTCTCTTTTCCATCTCACAGCCTTTACAATCATATCCAACTCTGTAGTAATTTAATATCAGGCTGCGATTACTCTCTCTTCAAGGTAAGTAGATGTTCATCCTCTTAAAAACATTGAAATTCCATTTTTCCAGTTACAACATTTTCCAGTTACAACATTAAACACTCAATGCACTAATTTAAAAAAAAAAAATTTGTGTACCCAATTAATTTTTTCCAATTAAGGGACAATTTAGCGTGGCCAATCCACCTAGCTTGCACAATTTTGGATTGTGGGGTGAATCCCACGCAAACACTGGGAGAATGTGCAAACTCCACGCGGACAGTGACCCAGAGCCGGGTTCGAACCTGGGACCTTAGCGCCGTGAGGCCGCAGTGCTAACGCACTGCGCCACCGTGCTGCCCCTCAATGCACTAATAACTGTAAAAGAAGATTAAACCATAAGACATAGGAGCAGAATTAGGCCACTCGGCTCATCGGATCTGCTCCGCCACTCAATCATGGCTGATATTTTCTCATCCCCATTCTCCTGCCTTCTCCCCATAACCCCTTATCCCCATAGTAATCAAGACCCTATCTATCTCTGTCTTAAACACACTCAGTGATTTGGCCTGCACAGCCTTCTGCGGCAAAGAGTTCCACAGATTCACCACTCTGGCTGAAGAAATTCCTCATCTTTGTTTTAAAGGATCGTCCTTTTAGTCTGAGATGGTGTCCTCTGGTTCTAGTTTTTCCTACAAGTGGAAACATCCTCTCCACGTCACTCTTATCCAGGCCTCGCAGTATCTTCTAAGTTTCAATAATGTCCCCTATCACCTCCCAACAAGTACAGACCCAGAGTCCTCAACCGTTCCTCATACGACAAGCTCTTCATTCCAGGGATCATTCTTATGAACCTCCTCTGGACCCTTTCCAAGGCCAGCATGTCCTTCCTTAGATACGGGGCCCAAAACTGCTCACAATATACCAAATGGGATCTGACCAGAGCTTTATACAACCTCAGAAGTACATCCCTGGTCTTGTTGATACATAGTTGATTTTTAAATATTGAATAATCACACTTCATAGACAGCTTTAAAGTTTCCATGTTAAGTTCCATAGAATCCCGATCCTCGCTCTGTCACTGTCCATGTGGAGTTTGCACATTCTCTCCGTGTTTGCCCAAAGATGTGCAGTGTAGGTGGATTGGCCATGCTAAATTTGCCCCTTAATTCGAAAAAATGAATTGGGTACTCTAAATTTAAAAAAACATTTTTTTTAAGCTTCCATGGAATCCCTACAGTGCAGAAGGGGGCCATTCGGCCCATCGAGTCTGCACCAACACTCTGAAAGAGAGTCCTACCCAGGGCCACTCCCCGCAGCCCCACCTAACCTGCGCATCTTTGGACAGTATGGGGCAATTTTAGTACAGCCAATCCACCTAAACGGCACATCTTTGGACAGAGGGAGGAAACCGGAACACCCGGAAAAAACCCAGTCTATTGCCAAAATGTGTTTTTCA
The DNA here is from genome assembly GCF_047496885.1 of Scyliorhinus torazame. Taxonomy (NCBI): domain Eukaryota; kingdom Metazoa; phylum Chordata; class Chondrichthyes; order Carcharhiniformes; family Scyliorhinidae; genus Scyliorhinus; species Scyliorhinus torazame. The sequence goes on from NC_092709.1 coordinate 9,988,715, forward strand.
AAGTTGTTGACTATGTAATCAATGTAGTTTCCACCAACTTCGAGTCAAACGGCCCCATGTAAAGCCTCTTCTTCACCTACACTTCACCTGCACTATCTCCTATTTTGTGGCAATACCTTCCCTAAACATTCAGTAATTAAATCCTGGCTTGGGTCACTGTGCGGAGTCTGCACCTTCTCCCTGTGTCTGCATGGGTTTCCTCCGGGTGCTCCGGTTTCCTCCCACAAGTCCCGAAAGATGTGCTTGTTAGGTGAATTGGACATTCTGAATTCTCCCTCTGTGTACCCAAACAGGCGCCGAAATGTGGCGACTCAGGGATTTTCACAGTAACTTCATTGCAATGTTAATGTAAGCCTGCTTGCGACAATAAAGATTATTATTATTCCTATATGGACCTGTTACTGTTTATTTTGGGGTGAAGTGGGGAGAGATTTGAATTCCAATCAAATACTAGATGTGAGTAAGAGTCTATTTGTGCTGGAATGCATTCCACCCAACATTCTGATATCGAAACTGCTGTTGAAAGTTGCTAGTTGGTGATTATAGAAATGAAAATCAACACTACATACTTTTTTTGATCATGTGATTCTTCAGATTCAGCATTAGGTAATGCATATCCATCTGTTATGGTCCAGGCTTCCAAAGAGGCAGCTTCTATAAGCAGACAGTGTCTTGTATATTCAGTGAATGGGATATTGAACCACAGCAGTAACAAATGCCCCTTAACCATGGGATATTGCAGCAGAGATCATGTAGTATGTTCTCCTGTCTTCTCCACCAGGCAGTGAAGATACTCTTTGAGTATTACATTAAAGTGACTTCCGGTTGCGGCTATGCGGAGCTAAGTCGCACGTTCGGCAGCTCACGCTAAAAACGGACTTTTGGGCTCTTTTTAGGGCCCGTAACGCCGCTTGTTCGACGTTTCCCGGTGTGGGAAGGCGAACAGCAACATTCCCCCGATAGTGCATGGATTGGACCAGGAGTGGGGCGATTTTTAAAAAAAAAAAAAAAAAAAAAAAAAAAAAAGTGTCATTGGAGCAAAGAAAGGTGCGAGGGAGGAGGACCAAGATGGCGGCGGGCAGAGACCGGGCAGCGTGGGCGCAGGAGCAGCAGGAGCTTCTCCAGCACTGTTTTAAGGAACTGAAAGCAGAGCTGATGGAGCCAATGAAGGCTTCAATCGATAAGCTGCTGGAGACCCAGGCGGCCCAAGGGGCGGTGATCCAGGAGGTCCGGCAGAAGGTCTCTGAGAATGAGGACGAGAACCTGGGCCTGGCGGTGAGGGTGGAGGCGCACGAGGCTCTCCGCGAGAAATGGCAGGCGAGGTTCGAGGAGATGGCGAACCGATCGAGGCGGAAAAACCTGCGGATCCTGGGTCTCCCGGAGGGATCGGACGTGGGGGCCTACGTGGTGACCATGCTGAATTCGCTGATGGGAGCGGGACGTGGTGACCATGCTGAATTCGCATGATGGGAGCGGGACCCTTTCAGGGGCCATTGGAGCTGGAGGGGGCCCACCGAGTGCTGGCGAGGAGGCCCAAGCCCAGCGAGCTGGTGCGGTTCCACCGGTTTGCTGATCAAGAGTGTGTGTTAAGGTGGGCCAAGAAGGAGCGAAGCAGCAGGTGGGAGAACACGGAGGTCCGGATCCACCAAGATTGGCGCGCGGAGGTGGCGAAGAAGAGGGCCGGTTACAACCGGGCGAAGGCAGTGCTGCACAGGAAAGGGGTGAAGTTCGATATGCTGCAGCCGGCGCGTCTGTGGGTCACCTATAAGGATCAACACCATTATTTCAAGTCTCCAGAGGATGCGTGGGCCATTGTTCAGGCTGAACAACTGGACTCAGACTAAGGGGCGGGGATGGTTGGGGATTGTTGGGTTATGTTTTGAGGGGGGGGTTCTTCGTTTTTTGGGGGTTGATTGGGCATTGTTTTGATTTAGGTTCGTTGGGTGGGGGGGGGGGTTGATGGTCGGTAGGGGAGATGGGGCCCCGCGGGGGGGAGGCCTGAGCTGGGGCTAGTGGGACCGGGCCTGGAAAGGGAGCTGCGCCAGGGGAGGCGGGGATGGGCGAGTGGAAAGCGCAGGCTTTTTCCCGCGTTTAGGGCTGAAGGGACGGGGCCGGAGCTGGCAAGTGCGGGCTTTTTCTCCCGCGCTGGGAGTGGAATGGATGTGATCCCGCTGGTGGACAAGGGGGCGGGGGGAGGGGAAGTTCCACACTTTGGGGGGGGGGGGGGGGGGGTCAGCAGGAGTCAGCTGATTTACGGGAATGCAATGGGGGAGCAATGCAGCTTTGGTGTGGGGGGGGTTTGATGCTGGAATGGCTAAGGGGGAGCTGGAGTTGGTGGAGGAGGTCGGGGCGGGGGTCTGCCGCTGTGGGGAACGGGCCGGGCGGGGGGCGAGGGCACATGGCTGGCCTAGGAAGGGCTATGGCTAGTCGGCGGGGGAAGGGGGTGAGTAGCCCCCGATCCGGCTGATAACCTGGAATGTAAGGGGACTGAATGGGCCGGTCAAGCGGGCCCGGGTGTTCGCGCACCTGAAGGGGCTAAAGGCCTATGTGGTCATGCTCCAGGAGACGCACCCGAGGGTGGTGGAACTGGTAAGGTTTGGAAAGGGGTGGGTAAGGCAGGTGTTTCATTCGGGCGTGGATGCAAAAAATCAGGGGGTGGCGATCTTGGTGGGGAAGAGAGTGTCGTTCGAGGCGTCGAGCATTGTGGCAGACAGTGGCGGTAGGTATGTGATGGTAAGTGGCAAGCTGCACGGGGAGCGAGTGGTGTTGGTCAATGTTTATGCCCCGAATTGGGACGATGCGGAGTTCATACGGCGTATGCTGGGCCGGATTACGGTCCTGGAGACGGGGGGGCCTGATCATAGGGGGGGAGATTTCAACACTGTGCTGGACCCGGCATTGGATCGCTCTAGGTCTAGGACGGGCGGCGGCCAAGGTGCTGAGGGGGTTCAAAGTTGCTGGCAAAGATTTTGGCCATGAGGATAGAGGACAGTGTGTGCCGCAGGTCATACACGAGGATCAGACTGGGTTCGTGAAAGGGAGGGATGGACCCGTGGAGGTTTGCGAGGCCGGGGGCCAGGGAATTTTCATTCTTCTCCCATGTCCACAAGGCCTACTCCCGGATTGACTTTTTTGTCAAGAGCAGGGCACTGATTCCGAGGGTGGAGGATACGGAGTACTCGGCGATAGCCATTTCTGATCATGCTCCGCTCTGGGTGGACCTCGAGTTGGGGGACCGCTGTGGCACCTTGAGGTGGGGTTGCTGGCGGACGAGGAGGTGAGCGGGCGGGTCTGGAAGTGTATAGAGAGGTACCTGGAGGCTAATGACAATGGGGAGGTGCAAGTAGAGGTGATCTGGGAGGCACTGAAGGCAGTGGTCAGGGGAGAGCTGATCTCCATTAGGGCGCACAAGGCGAGGGGGGAGAGGAGAGAGAGGGAGAGGTTGGTGGGGGAGATGGTGAGGGTTGATAGGAGGTAAGCAGAGGCCCCGGAGGAGGGATTGCTTAGGGAGCGGCGTAGCCTCGAGGTTGAGTTTGATTTGTTGACCACCAGGAAGGCGGAGGCGCAGTGGAGGAAGGCGCAGGGAGCGGTATATGAATACGGAGTAAAGGCGAGCCGGCTTCGTAGGCGGGAGGCATCTAGGGAGATCGGGGGAGTTGGGGATGGAGGAGGAAACACGGTGCGGTGGGTATCAATGGGGTCTTCAGGGACTTCTATGAGGAACTGTACCGGTCTGAGCCCCCACTGGAAGAGGGAGGGAGGGGTCGCTTCCTGGACCGGCTGAGGTTTCCGAGGGTGGAGGAGGGGCAGGTGGCGGGGTTGGGGGCGCTGGTTGGGTTGGAGGAGTTGGTCAAAGGGATAGGGAACATGCAGGTGGGGAAGGCACCGGGGCCGGATGGGTTGACCCGGTTGAATTTTACAAGAAGTATGTGGACCTTCTGGGCAAGAGAAGGAGGGGCTCTGCCCCCGACGATGTCTAGAGCGCTGATTTCCCTGATCCTGAAGCGGGACAAGGATCCTCTACATTGTGGGTCATATAGGCCGATCTCACTCCTAAATGTAGATGCAAAGTTGCTGGCAAAGATTTTGGCCATGAGGATAGAGGACCGTGTGCCGCAGGTCATCATAGATTATCATAGAATTTACAGTGCAGAAGGAGGCCATTCGGCTCATCGAGCCTGCACTGGTTCTTGGAAAGAGCACCCTACCCAAGGTCAACGCCTCCACCCTATCCCCATAACCCAGTAACCCCACCCAACACTAAGGGAAAATTTGGACACTAAGGGCAATTTATCATGGCCAATCCACCTAACCCGCACATCTTTGGACTGTGGGAGGAAACCGGAGCACCCGGAGGAAACCCACGCACACACGGGGAGGAAGTGCAGACTCCGCACAGACAGTGACCCTAGCCGGAATCGAACCTGGGACCCTGGAGCTGTGAAGCAATTGTGCTATCCACAATGCTACCTTGCTGCCCTTACACGAAGGATCAGACGGGGTTCGTAAAAGGGAGGCAGTTGAACACTAGTGTACGGAGGCTCTCGAATGTTATAATGATGCCGGCGATGGAAGGGGTGGCGGCGATGGATGCGGAGAAGGCCTTTGAGAGTGTGGAATGGGGGTACCTGTGGGAGGTGTTGAAAAGGTTCGGGTTCGGAGGGACTTTGTCAGGTGGGTGAGGCTGCTGTATGACGCCCCGGTGGCGAGGTTGGCCACGAACAGAAGGAGGTCAGAGTATTTCCTGCTATACTGGGGGACGAGGCAGGGGTGTCCCCTGTCCACCCTGCTCTTTGCACTGGCGATTGAACCCCTGGCCATGGCGTTGAGGGAGTCGAGAAACTGGAGGGGGCTGGTGCGGGGTGGGGAGGAGCATCGGGTGTCGCTCAATGCGGATGATTTGCTGCTATATGTGGCGGACCTGGTGGGGGGAATGCCGGAGGTTATGAGGATCCTTGGGGAGTTTGGAGAATTCTCCGGATACAAGCTTAATGTGGGGAAGAGCGAGTTGTTGGTAGTGCACCCGGGGGACCAGGAGAGGGGGATTGGTGAGCTCCCGCTAAAAAGAGCGGAGAGGAGTTTCAGGTACCTGGGGGTCCAGGTGGCTAGGAGCTTGGGGGCCCTACATAAGCTTAACTTCACGAGGCTGGTGGAGCAGATGGAGGAGGAGTTTAAGAGGTGGGACGTGCTGCCACTCCCTGGCGGGTAGAGTGCAGTCAGTTAAAATGACGGTGCTCCCGAGGTTTTTGTTCCTGTTCCAATGCCTCCCCATCCTGATCCCTAGGGCCTTCTTCAGGTGGGTTAACAGGAGCGTCATGGGGTTTGTGTGGGCGCAGAAGACCCCAAGGGTGAGAAGGGTGTTTCTGGAGCGGTGCAGGGATGGGGGGGAGGGGGGGTGGAAGAGGTTGGCGCTGCCTAACCTCTGTGGGTATTATTGGGCCGCCAATGTGGCGATGGAGGGGGATGAGGCGGCATGGAAGAGGTTGGAGATGGCGTCCTGTGTGGGCACGAGCCTGGAGGCGCTGGTGACGGTGCCGCTGCCGCTTCCTCCAACGAGGTATACCACGAGCCCGGTGGTGGCGGCTATCCTCAAAATGTGGGGGCAATGGAGACGTCACAGGGGGGAGGTGGGGGCCTCGGTGTGGTCCCCGATTCGGGTGAACCACCCGTCCAGGGGAGGATGGACGGAGGGTTTCTGAGCTGGCACAGGATAGGTATTAGAAGGATAGGGAACCTGTTTGTGGACGGGAAGTTCGCAAGCCTGGGTGAGCTGGAGGAGAGGTTTGGGCTCTCCCCGGGGAACACCTTCAGATATATGCAGGTAAGGGCGTTTGTTCGGCGGCAGGTGGTGGAGTTCCCACTGTTGCCGCCATGGGGGACCAGGACAGGGTGCTGTCGGGGGTGTGGATTGGAGAGGGAAAGATCTCTGCAACGTATCAGGTGATGCAGGAGGAGGAGGAGGCCTCGGTGGAGGAACTAAACGGTAGGTGGGAGGAGGAGTTGGGTGAGGAGATTGGCGAGAGGATGTGGGCGGATGCCCTGGGGAGGGTGAACTTTTCCTCCTCTTGCACGAGGCTCAGCCTCATACAATTTTAAGGTGCTGCATAGGACTCACATGACCGGGGCACGGATAAGCCGGTTCTTTGGGTGCGAGGACAGGTGTGTTAGGTGCTCAGGGAGCCCAGCAAATCACACCCATATGTTTTGGGCTTGCCCAGCGCTGGAGGACTTTTGGAAGGGTGTAGCGAGGACGGTGTCGAGGGTGGTAGGTTCCAGGGTCAGGCCGGGCTGGGGGCTCGCAATATTTGGGGTGGCAGAGGAGCCGGGAGTGCAGGAGGCGAAAGAGGCCGGTATTTTGGCCTTTGCGTCCCTGGTAGCCCGGCGAAGGATTCTTCTTCAGTGGAAGGATGCGAGGCCCCCATGCATGGAATCCTGGATCAGCGATATGGCGGGGTTTTTTAAATTGGAGAGGGTGAAATTCGCCTTAAGGGGATCGGTACAAGGGTTCTTCAGGCGGTGGCAACCGTTCCTAGACTTCCTGGCAGAGCGTTAGAAGGTGGTCAGCGGCGGCAATGTGGGGTGGGGGGGCTGGTTCGTTTTTCTTGAGTGGGTGTGTATTTTGGCCTTTTGTGTTGAATGAAGGCTGTTAATTTATTATTTATGTATGGGGGGGCGGGGGGGTTCTTTTCCTTCTGTATTTTGTTGTTGATATTTTGTGAAAATTTGCTTTAAAATTATTTTTTTTTTAAAATGAGTATTACATTTAAGATGAAATTGTTTAGATTAACTTCCAAATAAAATGTTATACAGTAGAACGAAGACACATCTAAATACTATTTAGCTGATACTCTAAAAGAAAGAGAAAATGATCCATAATAACCTAAATTTCCCCATCATAGACATGTTTCTTGTACAATGTGAATGCTGTCTCTCCAAAGACACAGAATGACTCTGTATATGGGCAACAGAATGTTTTATGTCAACCCTTGAGGCCTGATTCACTTAGTGTTAAAATCAGGCCCCAAATATCAATTCTAGAAATATTACAGTTTGCAAACCAAAGGGCCTCCGAATTAAAAGATGAAGGAACTAGTTACCACATGGAGTAGTTGAGACAAATGGCAATGATGCATTTATGGGCTGTTTGTCCCTGCGATTGGCTGATAGAATCAAAAAGCATGTTCCTTGAGTTTGTAATAGACAGCGTACAGGCCATACTCCATCAACCCACGTTTGCAAAATACAAAAGAAAATGTGCTGTTAGATGTGATTCTGCGATTGTGTGGCATTGTTCTAAAGTTGCAATCGGGCAAGTTCATAATGTGACTCATTTACGCTTGCTAGAAATGACATACCAGGGTGACAAAACATCCTGAATTTTCCAGGTTCGTCCTGTAACCTGTGCTTATCCTGGGTCAGGCATTCCTGGGACGCGTTTGTTATGTGCTGGATTTCTCTTTAATTAGTCTCTGCACATGTTGGGCCCCGAACCGTCTGTCATTTCTGCCCACATGCTGTACCTGGCACTTTCTTCTGCAGTTTCTGTGCATGTGTTGGGCTCGGCAGATCCTTACCATTCAGTGCATTTGTCACCATCCCTCCCTGTACCCTCTCTTTCAGTAATTTGATCAGGAAGGCAAATCTAATTTACTTTGGTTAATTTGGATGTCACAGATCCTGCCTACAATTTGCAGCTAGCTGGGCTCTGTCTCCCATTTTTAAACTTTAATCGAAAATGACTGCTTCCCTCTCACAACAGCTTGTGTTTACATAGCACCTTTAATGTAATGAAATGACCCAAGGCACTTCACTGGAGCATTATAAAGCAAACTTGACACCAAGCCATATTAAGCCGGATTACTAAAAGTTTGATCAGAGGTAGGTTTTATGGTGTGTTTTTAAAAAAAAAAAAAATGCAAGGCAGAGAGGTGTAGGGATTCCAGAGTTGGAGGATGGATAACTTTGACAGCATGGCAATCAATGGTGGAGGATTACAATTATTTTAAAAGTCCTTTACCACAGTTTATCTATAATCATCGAGAGTAATAAAGTCTCCCCAATAATAACTCCCAGGAATGTTTTGAAGTTATTTTCCAGTATATTAAGATTATCCATCATTTATGATGCAGAATTGTAGCAAAGAATGTCCCAAAAGAAATAACCAGAAAGTTTGCATTTAGCAGGAGTTTACATGTTGGCCCATTCTTTTCTTACATGTGAATAGCGTACATCTCGGTATTTTTGTGAGTGACATTTAAGGTTGACTTGTTCTCTATATCTGCAGTAACAGCCAGTGGGGATCAATTTTGATTCCAGATGGGGGAATTAATCTGCTAGCGGCACATATTTTGCAATTTTCACACACTTGTTTTGTAGTTCAGGAGTGAGTTCCCTGTTTTCTGTGTAGGATGGTATTGAACCTATGTGGGAGGATGAAAAAAACAAACGAGGAGGGAGATGGCTGCTTACGCTTTCGAAGCAACAGAGAAAATCAGATTTGGATCGTATTTGGTTAGAAACTGTAAGTATTACTCTCTCCTTTGCTGGAATTCTTGTCCAATTTACTTTTTATCTCTGCATTCTTTGGCTCCACGTTCTCATAACAACCTCTCCCCTCAACATCAGCCTGGGAGTTTGCCTACATAATAACATAACAGTGACTACACCCTAAAGTTTACAAGGTATGAAATGCACCCAGCAAGCTTCCACAAACAGCAATATGACATATTGTCAGATAACCTGCTTGTGATATTGATTGAGAGTACTTAATGATCAGGAGACTGGGAAAATGTGGCACAGTGGTTAGCACTGCTGCCTCACGGCGCCGAGGACCCAGGATCAGTCCCGGATCATTATCCATGTGGAGTTTGCACATTATCCTGTGTCTGCTTGGGTCTCAACCCCACATCCCAAAGATGTGCAGAGTAGGTGGATTGGCCATGCCAAATTGTCCTTTAATTGGGGGAACAAAATAAATTGGGTACTTCAAATTTATTTTGGAAAGGACATTGGGAGAATGCCTGTGCTTTTCTTCAAAATTGTGCAATAAGATCTTTGCTACCACCTGACGGAACTTCGATTTTAACATCTTATATGATAGATAATTATCACTTGGTTTTAGAGGCACATCAAATGCATACATTTTTGGTTTTCTTTGCAAAACTGATACTGCAATTAACTGATTCCTTTAATCTTTTTGTCCTTTCTTTCTGCTCCTCCCCCCCCCCCCCCCCAAATAGCTGCTGTGCCTTATAGGAGAAGCATTTGATGAACATAGTGATGACGCTTGTGGTGCAGTAGTTAATGTTAGAAACAAAGGTGACAAAATAGCTATATGGACTACTGATTGTGAAAATAGAGAATCTATCACATATATAGGGTAAGTGAATGACAAAGGCAACATTGACTGCTGTCGCTGTATACTCTTAATAGTTTTCCCAAAGATGCCATTCTGGAAGCTTGAACTGCCATTTTGCCTCTAAGCCAGGCTTTCTTTCCAATAAGAAACCTCAATTTGCAGATATCCTCTACTATTGTGGAATATAAGAACTATCTTTAGGATAGATTAAAGTGCGTAGAGTGAAATCAGCATTGCTGCAAATGCCTGACCTCTAAAAGGATATCTGCAAATTGAGGTTTCTTATTGGAAAGAAAGCTGGTTGTATCTCAGGTAGTTTATCCTTCAAATGTGCCATTTGGTTTAGTCTCCCACCTCAATTGCATTGCTGCGCACATATAATAATTATTGTAGTAATCTTTATTAGTGTCACAAGTAGGCTTACATTAACACTGCAATGAAGTTACTGTGAAAAGCCCCTAGTCGCCACACTCCGGCATCTGTTCAGGTAACTGAGGGAGAATTCAGAATATCCAATTCGCCTAACAAGCACGTCTTGTGGGAGGAACCCGGAGGAAACCCACACAGACACTGGGAGAACGTGCAGACTCCACACAGACAGTGACCCAAGCCAGGAATTGAACCTGGGACCCTGGTGTTGTGAAGCAACAGTGCTGACCACTGCTACCGTGCCTAATATGTGTGATGAGGTAGAAAATGTAGTAATGCGAGAACCAGCTCACAAACCTTTATTAGTTTTGAGTGTTCTGAATCAAGCAGGTCCAATCTTTTTGAATATTGCTGCCACTTGAGCATCATTGATTGAGAAGGAGTTAATCGTGCACTCGCATCCATGCATCTCAAATTGGACGTAACCTATGAGCTTATTGGAGTTGAAACTGGATATTGTTCAGAACCACATTATGGTAACTTTTTAATAATAAATTTAGAGTACTCAATTCATGTTTTCTAATTAGGGGGCAATTTAGCATGGCCAATCCACCTATCCTGCACATCTTTGTGTTGTGGGGGCGAAACCCACGCAAACACGGGGAGAATGTGCAAACTCCACACGGACAGTGACTTCGAACCTGGGACCTCGGCGCCGTGAGACTGCAGTGCTAACCACTGAGCCACCGTGCTGTCCACATTATGGTAACCTTGACTGAGTCTGTGCAGAAAGTCAGTGAGGGTAATCTGGTCATGTCAAAAATGCTGGATAAAGGAACACACAGCCCCATTGCAAAGAGTGGTTAATGGTAAGCCTACTTGTGACACTAATAAAGATGATTAATAATATTTGGAAATAAGGATGCTAACCAGGCAAGCTGGCAGGTAGTGAGATTGGAGAACTAAACTGCGATTTACAGGCAAACTCATCAATTTTGGTTTAGTTGAGGTTAATTCTGTTACCACAGCGAGAAAGGGTTTGTTTGTGTTATGTTTCTTGTCTTTTTGTTTACACAATTTTGGTTGTTTCAGTTGAAAGTTTTTTGCAAAATTTACTGTGATTTCATAGTCAACTTTGGCAATGCATTTCGTTGTTGCTTCCAGTCTGAGTGCGGTCGGATCACATGATCAGCATGCAATCAAATTTTTCAAAACTAATCACCCCCCCCCCCCCCCCGAGATTCAGATTGCTATTCATTCATTTACACGCACAATTTACAGCATTGCTGCAAATGAGTACAACCCTACCAAAGGCAGGTAATAACATTTTAGCATTATCTCAACAAAATGGGTGCTGTCTTGTCTTGAGTGTGTGCTTAGCACAGTGGGCTAAACAGCTGGCTTGTAAAGCAGACCAAGGCCACTGCGCGTGTTCAATTCCCGTTCCGGCACCGGAATGTGGCGACCAGGGGCTTTTCACAGTAACTTCATTTGAAGCCGCCTTGTGACAAGCGATTTCCATTTTGTGTTGAACCTCCTGATGTCCGCAGGAAAAACATCCTCAAAGAACATTACTGTTGACATCCAACGAAGCAGTCCCGTTGACACAGGATCTCAAACAAAAATCCCATAGTACGTACAGGGACACAGTCCACATCTTACAAAGTGACAGCCCCACCTCTCAATAGCCCACCTCCTGGTTGACTGCAAACATCACCAACCTGACCCGAGTGGCGAGATGACAGGTTTCAACCTTCCACGGAAAATCTGGACAATCCTCAAGCACTTGAGGATGGGCCACGAGTGGAATGTGAGGAACAGCTGAAATTGTCAGTGTAGCCATCCGAGTCAGACCATCTTTTTATACTGAACTTCTGCCCTGAGAAATCCATTCTTGATGGCTTCACAACCATTGACACTGTCAACTGAAGCTATTGAATCTGTTGTTAAACCGTTGAATCAATTGTTAATCTCAACATCAAGCTGTAACTGCTTCTCCAGCCAAATGAATGGGGGATAAAAAGAAGGCTGCCATTTGCTGCTGCTTGAATTGGGCTTTAGAAGTTGCAATTTGAGCAGATAATGTACAAATTTTGATTTATAATGTTAAACGCGGAAGAGAGTGTGAGTAGGGGAGAAATATCTGGTTTCTGACACTGGATTAATTAAACCATTTGATGGGAGCAATGCTAGCATAGCTCAAAGATGCTGTGATCAATGTAAACCAAGCACAATGATGGGTGGATTGCTATTTAATTTGGAAACCATTTTGGAACATCAAAGAAAGCGCCAGCTCTGTGCTAATTATAAAATGCTAATTATTTGTGCTTTATTTTGTCCTAAACAGGAGAATTTACAAGGAAAGATTAGGGCTTCCTCCTAAAGTAGTGATTGGCTATCAGTCCCATACAGACACTGCCACAAAAAGTGGATCAACAACCAAGAACAGGTATGTTGTTTGAGAAGGCGTCAATTGTATGCTCATCACTAGAAGACTGGATGCGTAAAGCAATCTACACTTCAAATTAAACCAAAGCTTCTAGTAAGCAGAGTGGGACTGCATTCTAATATTATAAATAAGTGCGAAATTTCAGTCAGTTTTCTATCTTTGACTTTGTTCAGTATTCTGTGAAATAACCCTTTCCCATCAAAATGTTTTATGAATCCATTTGGTTCCCGAAATTTTCTGGAAGTGTTTAAAGATAACTTGTGAAGTGAAATATTTTAAAAAGCTATAAGTTTTTGTTTTGGGAGAAGACTAGTTTTCCTTACACTAAATAAGGCACAATTTAGACTTTTTTTAAGGTGGGGTGGGGCTTGTCTAAGCATTTAGTAATTTTGGAAGGGAAAGGGTTAAGAAGATCTTGTCCGAATGTTGTAGTACTTAGCAATTTAGTTCAGTTCTGACATTTTTTTTTTGAACAGCAAACAGGAAGATTTGCTGTAATCTGTGCTTGATGTTAGCTGTTAGGTTTAATTTATTCATTGATTTCAAATTTTAAAAAGCTCTAATACCAGCTTTGGTTAATTTAGATCATGAGATGTAATGCGTGTTTTGGGACTGGGCATATAGTTTTAAATTGGTAAAATTCAAAATTTCTCATGTGTGTTACTTAATCCTGCTACATTAATACAGAATTCACAGTTTGATTTAAACTTTAACTTTGAACGAGCTTTTGCAGTTTAGTCGTGATTTTTACTTTTTGGGCAAGTGTGGGTTTCTCTTTAAAAAAAAAAAGTGTATTTTGTTTTTTAAAAAATTGCAATACAATAATTACATTCCTTGCTCGAGATGTTGAAATATATTGAAATCCTCTATATGTTTTGTATTGTTACGCTGTATTTTAAAACTTGTATCCTTAGAAGAATCTATTTTGCATTTGTTATAAAGGCTGAATTAGGAAAATGGTCCCAATAAGAAAACGTATTAAAAGTGTAAAAACAGGAACTGTGTAAATAAAACTTGTACAGTGAAATTTCTTGCATTCAGTGGTTGTGGCCTCATTTAATCTTCAACTTGTTACAATACCGACCTGCATGTTTAGCGATATGAACCTGGTAATGGATCAAATAGTACATGGTCAAGTTACTAATTAAATCAGATGTCAGTTGTCCAGATTTGTCACCTCCACTAGAAAATCCATTTATGATTATTCCACTTTTACCAACATTTTGTTGAACTGCCGGTTGCTGCCTGTGGCTTTTTCATCACTAAATCTCATGCCATTAGCCTAATTGCATTTATGCCAGGTGACTTTTCACCACTTACCACAATGTGCTATATAGACAAGCAAGTGTTGTAATAGGGATTGTCTGATCTAAACTCTTTCCATATAACTAATTCTGGTGCAGCTTTTCCCATTGAACCCCACACACGCACAAATAGCTAAATTTCTTCTTGGAGTTAAATCACAGCTAAAGATTGTTCATCCCAAAAATGCTGAGTCAATGGTTTTTGCTAACGGCTTCCAAATTCAATTAGTTAGTACCTCCTGATTTGCTTAATACTTTTAAACATTGGTGGTATTCTGTGCACCCTGCCTTGAACTTTCACCTTGGTTCCTGAATTTCAAAAAAATTCTAGCTAGTATATTTACTCTGTTCTACATCACTGCAGATACTGTAGACATCAAATTATCACATGACCCCGCTGAGGTATTTGGCTGCCACAGGAATTACATAGAATTTACAGCACACATACTTGACCCTCTGGCCTCATGCTCCACACAAGCCACCTCTCACCTTACTTCACCTCTTTAAACTCATGTACTTCCCTAGCTTTCTCTTAAATGCATCTGTGCTATTGGCCTCAACTACTCCTTGTGGTGAAAAGTTTCTCTCCACATTTGAGGTGAAGTATTTTCTGTTAAGAATATTTGACTGAATTTATGTAGTATTATATTTACAGCTTCTGGTATTGGTCACAACTGGGAATATGTGCCCAACGTCTACCCTATCAACTTCCTTAATAATTTTAAAGACAACAATTCTATATCCCCCTCCGACACCTCTTCTAGAGAAAATAACTTCAGTCTTTCCTGATGGTTAGAGCATTCAGTTCTGTTTTACTTGTAAATCCTTTTCTTATTGCAAGTGTCTCTGGTGCTCCTGCTACCTGTTGTAATATGGAGACCAGAATTATGCACAATATTTCAAGTGTGTGCTGTCCTAAGTTCCATGCAAGTTTTAACATAACTATGGGCAGCACTGTAGCATAGTGGCTAGCACAGTTGTGTCGCGGTTCCTGGTTCGATTCCTGGCTTGGGTCACTGTCTGTGCGGAGTCTGCACGTTCTCCCCGCGTCTGCGTGGGTTTCCTCCAGGTGCTAGGGTTTCCTCCCAGAGTCCAAAGATGTGCAGGTTATGTGGATTGGCCATTCTAAATTGCCCTTAGTGTCCAAAAAAAGGTTAGGTTGGATTGCAGGGATAAAAGGGATAGGGTGGAGACGTGGGGTTTCAGTAGGGTGCTCTTTCCAAGGGCCGGTGCAGCCTCGTTGGGCTGAATGGCCTTCTTCTGCACTGTAAATTCTATGATTCCCTGCTTTGCAATTCTAATTCTCCAGAAACGAACTCTAATTAAACACATGCAACTGTTCATAAGGGTTATTCTGTATCAACATCCTGAATTTCTATTTGAACCTTCCACTTTCCTCTGGGTGTTCTAAAGCACTTTATCATCGATGACAGTATGTTTGAATTGTCAGTGTTGTAGGTAACACAAAGAACAACACGATAATGACCAGATAATTTATTTTAATGATTTTGGTTGAGGGATAAATGCACCAAGGAGAATTCCACTGCACTGCAGGGAGGAGAAAAAAATAGAATGTTGCCTTTACCGCAGCCAGCTAACACTTCATGCAGCAAAACGCACATCCATGGAATTAATTTTGTTCGTGTTGCAAATTCACCCCCAGAATGATTAGTTTCATTTTAATAAATGTGTTCCCTCTAAGGTTATATCACACAATAGCTTTTCGGATTCTCGTTTCAAACTAATACGTTGCTTTTAGATTTACGACCAGGCCTTCCTTTTTGAAACTTGTGTATTTACCGCACTTCCCATTTGAAACCATAAATGTTGCAATGCCTTCTCACCTTATGGTTGGTCGTCGTCATGACTATGGAAATTGTTGCACCCTAATAGGAAGGGGGGTGAAACTGACTTGGGAGGGTGACTGTATTTCAGTGCTTAAACTGCTCAAGTACAGACCTATCGGAGAGGAAAGGACAAATTAAATAGTAAAAATGCACTTGTACGTACTTGTATATTGCTTATGTGTATGTGGTTCTAATCAGGTATTCAAAAATGATCTGAAATGCTCATGGTATATATATTTTGATTATTTTAACTTCTAAATTACATTAAACTGTTGTGTGAAACGCATGATGCTGCTGTTCCAACTCTAATGTGCAAGGTTAGGTAATGTATTAAAATGTTTTCACTTCCGGGCAGCATGGTGGCGCAGTAGTTAGCTCTGCTGTCTCGCGGCGCCGAGGTCCCAGGTTCGATCCCGACCCTGGATCACTGTGTGGAGTTTCAACATTCTCCCCGTGTTTGCATGGGTTTCGCCCCACAACCCAACGGTATGCAGGGTAGGTGGATTGGCCACGTTAAATTGCCCCTTAATTGGACGAACGAACAGACTCCAAAACAGCTTCTTCCCCACTGTCACAAGACTCCTAAATGACCCTCTTATGGACTGACTTCATTAACACTACACCCTGTATGCGTCATCCGATGCCAGTGCTTATGTAGTTACATTGTATATGTTATGTTGCCCTATTATGTATTTTCTTTTATTCCCTTTTCTTCTCATGTACTTAATGATCTGTTGAGCTGCTCGCAGAAAAACACTTTTCACTGTTCCTCGGTACATGTGACTAAACAAATCCAATCCAATCCAATCCAAAAAAACAAACTGGGTACTCTAAATTTATATATTTTTTAAAAAGTTTACACTTCCAGTACTAAATGCAAACAAGTCGCTGCTGAAAATGAGTTGGTCACTGCTTAGAACAATACAGGAACTGAGGATTCAATACTCGTCAACAACAAAAGAATCGTTTAAGAAGCTGGTGAGCACACGTGAACAGGCCAAAACAAATGGCCGGTGTCTATACTGTATTTTCTACGTAATCCTGTCATTCTTTGCCAGCTCAACCACAGAACACTTTTCACGATTGCTGTTTGTTCGAAGATTGTGCTCTGCATGGAAAACAGGAGGGGAAATGGAAATAAAATGTTAAAGATGTTGTTGATTATTCATTTTGTGCTATGTGAAGGATAGAGATCTACTCTGGCCTAAAAACAAAGTGCTGGAAAAACTCAGGTTTGGCAGCAACTGTGGAAAGAGACACGAGAGTTAACGTTTTGCATCCTGTATGGCTCTTCGGAACGGAGTCTCCGTTCCGAGGCAGAGTCATACGGCACTCAAAACATTGACTCCTGTTTCTCTTTCTGCAGATGCTACCGGACCTGCTGACCTTGTCTCACTTTGTTTCTATTTCAGATCTCCAGCATTCACAGTATTTTGCTTTTATCTATTCTGGCCTAGAGTTCTGTTTTCACATAAAGTTTGTCAGGACAATAGGTAAGAGAAAGAGTTTATGTAGTGTTTACTACTAGGATTTCTGAAATTCTAAATTAAAACTGACATTTGGGAAGAATGGACATGATAGGACGATCATTGCAATTGCTTTGCTCATTCCTAACTTTATAATGTCTGTCTTCTCGGTGTCTTCCTTGAATAACTTAGTACCTGTAATGTTATGTTCCAAATTAGATGTATGCTGCAGTTACTGTAGACTTATTTTTGAGACTGCACGTGTTTTCAAATCACTCAAATTTCCCCCCACTTTTATTTGGGAACTCCCTATTCCAGCAGCATTTTACTTCTCCTTAGTCTCACCCCACGCAAAGTGACACTGAACTTGCGTCTTTGACTACTTCGTGAAACCTGAGAAATGAAAGCACAAAATGTTGTAAATACTTAGCTTAGGCAGCAGCTCTGGTGATTTCAAGTTGATGGTCTCATCAGAACTGGAAAACATTGAGATGTAACGGGTTTAAATGAGTATAGAAATGGGGAAGGTCTGATAGGGTGCAAGGCAGAAGACTGGTTGGTTAATGGATGAGTAAAAAGATGGGTCTAGTCTCCGTTAAATAGGAAGTCAATGTTGAGCCCAGAAGGTTCTAAAGTGTCGAAGTGAAAGGGGAGGAGTATTTTGAGCCCACATTGTGACCATATGGGAGACAGACATCAGAGAGGGAATGGGGAGGAGAGTTTAAATGGAAATACCGAATCACATTAGGAGCAGAGTTAGGCCACTTGGCCCAACGAGTCCACTCCGCCATTCAACCATGGCTAATATATTTCTTATCCCCATTCTGCCTTCTCCCCATAACCCCATAGCCCCTTATTAATCAAGAACCTATCTATCTCTGTCTTAAAGACACTCAGTGATTTGGCCTCCACAGTCTTCTGCGGCAAAGAGTTCCACAGATTCACCACCCTCTGGCTGAAGAAATTCCTCATCTCAGTGTTAAAGGATCGTCCCTTCAGTCTGAGGCTGTGACCTCTGGTTCTAGTTTTTCCTACAAGTGGAAACATCCTCTCCATGTCAACTCTATCCAGGCCTCACTGTATCCTGTAAGTTTAAATGAGATTCTCCCCCCCCCCCCCCCCCGCCCTCATCCTTCTAAACTCCCAACGAGTACAGACCCAGAGTCCTCAACCATTCCTCCTACGACAAGTTCTTCATTCCAGTGATCATTCTTGTGACTCCATGGAGGTGGTCCACAAAGTGATAATTCCAATATTAATTTGGTCTCACCAATGCAGAGGGCATCATCTCATGAGCAGCAAGTGGAGTACAAGTAAATAGCTGTTACACCCGCAAGGAATTTTGGGACCCCGGATGCCAGGAGGGAGGAGGTAAAAGGGCAGGGAGTGATTAAGGAGTGAAGCAGGGTATCAAGATCATGCTGGAAGTGATGGAAATGAAGGTCGATGATCTCTTGAATGTGGAGGCTGCTAGAATGGAAGGTGAGAACAAGGGAAACCCTATTCTGGAGGGAGAGGAAGGAGTGAGAGTAGAAGTGGGGGAAATCTGAAGGACGTGGGCAACAGCCCTATCAACCACGATGGGAGGAATCCTCAGTTGAGGAAAATAGATAGATTAGAAGCACTGGATGGAAGGTGGTATCAACAGAGAAACTAGGACACCGGGTAGGACAAAGTGCAGTCGAGGTACCTGTGGGAACCAGTGGGGTTATCTTGGTTAATATATACCCAGAAATGGAAACGGAAGGGAAAAATTTGTTCGATATGAACAACATGAAGGGGAGGGTGGAAATATGAAGGAATCAACATTTTCCAGTTTGGTATTAGAACAAAGTGCAGAAGGAGGCCATTCGGCCCATTGAGTGCACCGACCCACTTAAGCCCTCACTTCCACCCTATCCCTGTAACCCAATAACCCCTCACCTTTTTGGACACACGGCAATTTAGCTTGGCCAATCCACCTTACCTGCACGTCTTTGGACTGAGAGGAAACCGGAGCACCCGGAGAAAACCTACGGCGACACGCGGAGAACGTGCAGACTCCGCACTGACAGCGACCCAGCGGGGAATCGAACCTGGGACCCTGCCGCTGTGAAGCCACAGTGCTATCCACTTGTGCTACCGTTCTGCCCTTGCTACCGTGTTAAGAGCAAGGACCAGCACTGATAGTCTTTGATTTAACAGAAAAAGAGGTGAACGAAGAGGAACCAGGACAAAGAATGTTCCACATTTCCCACAAAAGAGCAGACACAGGTGCAACCCATAGTGGTTCCTGCAGCCGCACTTTTTTATTTGTGGGGAATGAGTGAAAAAGTTCAGCCAGGCAGAGGAGGTTGGCGCAGGATGAAGACTGGGTTGTGCTTCCGTTCAAGGAAGAAATTAGATCAAGCTTCAAACTAGCTGGGATATGCAATCTGTAGAGTGCATCCAGTCTCGATGGTGAGTGTTGACTGACAATAGTCTTCAACAAATTTACAGCTGTAACTCCAGCAATGCCAAAACGTGAAGGCCCTTCTCATGGTCATTGAGCAGGTAACATTCCATGAATAAAAGACTGATGTTTACACATTGAGGCTGAGAAAGCTGGATTTTATTTTGTTAGGTAAAGATATTTTTCTTTCGTGGGAGGCCGTCGCTGGCAAAGGCAGCATTTGTCCCCATGCCTAATTGCTCTAGAACTGAGTTCCATTTCAGAGGACAGTGAGTCAACCACATTGTTGTGTATCTGAGGTCCCATGTAGGGCCGTAAGGATGCCAGGTATAACACTCGATGGTTGTCATGGTCACCATTTTATATTTAAGATTTATTAATTTTTTTAAAGTTTTCATATTTTATATCACATATTTCCATTTGGGAGTTAAATTACCAGTGTCAAATCCCTGTGTAGTATCTTACAAAAGCAATCAAGGCAAAATTAAGAGTTCAAAAGATAGATTGACCAAAGAGCGAGAAAAATAAATCCCTCACAAACTAGCATTATTATGCTATTTACATAGAACAGCACAGTACAGACCCTTCAACCCACGATGTTGTGCCAACCATTTATCCTAATCTAAGATCAACCTAACCTGCACCCCTTCAATTTACTGCTGTCCATGTGCCTGACTAAGTCGCTTAAATGTCCCTAATGATTCTTGACTCCACCACCTCTGCTGGCAGTGCATTCCCACCACTCTCGGTGTAAAGAACCTACCTCTGACATCTCCGCTGTACCTTCCTCCAATCACCTTAAAATTATGCCCCCTCATGACAGCCATTTCCACTCTGGGGAAAAGTCTCTGGCTATCCACTCTATATGCTTATCATCACCTTGTACACCTCTATCAAGTCACCTTTCTGCCTTCTTCGTTCCAGTGAGAAAAGCCCTAGCTCCCTCAACCTTTCTTCCTTAGACATGCCCACCAGTCCAGGCAGCATCCCGGTAAATCTCCTCTGTACCCTCTCCAAAGCATCCACATCCTTCCTATAATGAGGCAATCGGAACTGGACATAATATTCCAAGTGTGGTCTAACTAGGGTTTTATAAAGCTGCAGCAAAACCTCGTGGCTCTTAAACTCAATCCCCCTGTTAATGAAAGCCAACACACCATACGCCTTAACAACCCTATCAACCCGGGTGACAACTTTGAGGGATCTATGTACGTGGACCCCAAGATCCCACTGTTATTCCACATCTGCCTGTTCTTCCCCCCTTCCTCCACCCCCCCCCCCTCCCCAGCACTTAAAAAATGCAAACTGATACTCCATTTAAAATAAATGCAGTTGATTGCGACAAATGGCTGCTACCACTTGAAGTGAACGATACAGTGATCGATTGAAGTTAAACACTGATGCCAAAGCCAATTTAATCAGTATGACTGATTTTAAAAATCTAAAAATTCAGCCGATGCGAAGAAATCTCAAAATATTTCGGAGATTATAATGGTTCAAGCATTATATGTTATGGTGCATAGTTACAAGAACATAGTTTATTCCGTCCCATTCTATATTTTATCCCAGGGCTTGGATTCATTATTAGGAGATCAGTCCTGTGAACAATTATGTCTAATGCAGTTGGTATATAATGTCCACAACGGATTGGATCAACACTCTCAACGATTCAGAGACCATTATCAGCAAATTTAGCAATGTGTTCACAGGTTTTGGTACACTACCATTCACCTACAAGATACAACTCAAAGAGGATGCAAAACCTGTGATACAGGCACCCAGAAGAGTACCTGTACCTCTTCAGGATCACCTCAATAAGGAGCTAGACAAAATTGAAAGTAATCAGAAAAGTAGAAGAACCTACGACTGGGTAAACTCCATGGTTTGGGTAAAGATAGAGAATGGTGAGATTGGGTTGGATTGGATTTGTTTATTGTCACGTGTACCGAGGTACAGTGAAAAGTATTTTTCTGCGAGCAGCTCAACAGATCATTAAGTACATGAGAAGAAAAGGGAATAAAAGAAAATACATAATAGGGCAACACAACATATACAATGTAACTACAAAAGCACTGGCATCGGATGAAGCATACAGGGTGTAGTGTTAATGAAATCAGTCCATAAGAGGGTCATTTAGGAGTCTGGTGACAGTGGGGAAGAAGCTGTTTTTTAGTCTGTTCGTGCTTGTTCTCAGACTTCTGTATCTCCTGCCCGATGGAAGAAGTTGGAAGAGTGAGTAAGCCGGGTGGGAGGGATCTTTGATTATACTGCCCGCTTTCCCCAGGCAGCGGGAGGTGTGGATGGAGTCAATGGATGGGAGGCAGGTTTGTGTGATGGACTGGACAGTGTTCACGCCTCTCTGAAGTTTCTTGCGGTCCTGGGCCGAGCAGTTGCCATACCAGGCTATGATGCAGCCTGATAGGATGCTTTCTATGGTGCATCTGTAAAAGTTGGTAAGAGTCAATGTGGACATGCCGAATTTCCTTAGTTTCCTGAGGAAGTATAGGCGCTGTTGTGCTTTCTTGGTGGTAGCGTCGACGTGGGTGGACCAGGACAGATTTTTGGAGATGTGCACCCCTAGGAATTTGAAACTGCTAACCATCTCCACCTCGGCCCCGTTGATGCTGACAGGGGTGTGTACCGTACTTTGCTTCCTGAAGTCAATTACCAGCTCTTTAGTTTTGCTGGCATTGAGGGAGAGATGTTGTCGCTACACCAGTCCACTAGATTCTCTATCTCCCTCCTGTATTCGGACTCATCGTTATTCGAGATGCGGCCCACTATGGTCGTATCGTCAGCAAACTTGTAGATGGAGTTGGAACCAAGTTTTGCCACGCAGTCGTGTGTGTACCGGGAGTAGAGTAGGGGGCTAAGTACGCAGCCTTGCGGGGCGCCGGTGTTGAGGACTATTGTGGAGAAGGTGTTGTTGTTCATTCTTACTGATTGTGGTCTGTTGGTCAGAAAATCGAGGATCCAGTTGCAGAGTGGGGAGCCAAGTCCTAGGTTTGCATATGCATCGTTCCTAAAGATCTTAACAAGAATATTGAAGGAAGAAATCACATCTGAGATGGCTGGTGCACAATTCTTTATGAAACTTGACGCAGCTCAGGGTTTCTGGCAACTAAAGCTAGAGGAACAAAGCACAAAATACTGCTGCCATTTGGACGGTACTGCTTTCTGGAAAGGCCGTTTGGCATAATATCGGCATCAGAAATTTTTCGCCGTGGCATGGAGCACACAATCAAAGGTGTACATGTGTACGTGGATGACATCATTTGGGGATCAACCATCGAAGAGCTCAATACGAGGTTAAAGTTCAAACGACGTCAGGAGAAATGGGCTGAAGCTCAACAAGCAAAAGTGGTAATTTGGAGCAACTGAGGTCACATTCCTCGGTGACAAGCTCTCATTGCATAGCATTGAACCTGACAAGCACAATTTACAAGCAATTCTCAACATGCCAAAGCCACACGACAAGAAAGCCATCTTAAGAGTGATGGGTATGATCAATTTTATAGGGAAATTCATTACAAACCTGTCAGCAAAAACAACACATCTACGTGACCTCCTGCACAAGACAATGGATTTCACTGGGACTGAGCAGTGTGAACAAGAGTGGAAGGAGCTCAACACTTCACCAACCAATACGCTAATTCTCACATTTTTTGACTCATCTAAGGAGATGAAAGTGTCAACAGACACGTTCAAAGATGCTCTGGGAGCAGTTCTGCAACTCAGCATAATGATTGGAAACCAGTCGCGTGTACATCACGATCCATGACGACAACAGAGCAGAGGTACGCTCAAATCGAAAAAGAATGCCTGGGTTTAGTTGTAGGTTTGGAGAAATTCCACTACTACGCCTATGGGCTTCTAACTTTCATAGCTGAGACAAACCATCGTACCTTGGTTAACATCATCAAAAAACCTCAACCAGATGTCTCCGTGCATTCAGAGGTGAAGTTGCAGCGCTGTGACTTCAATCTCATATACAGGCCAGGCAAATATTTGTTCTTAGCAGATGCATTATCGAGAGTGCCGATGCAAAGTATTGGTGGTGAGATTGCTGAGGATGTCGACCTGTGTGTCAATCTTATTTCCACGCTATTACCAGTACAAGATCTGAAACTACGTGAGATCCAAGAAGAGGCCGGGAAGGATCAAACTCTTCAAGAGATAATGAGGAACATCAACTCACACTGGCCCAGAGGTCAATGTATAGAGTTCTACATATAAGATCTGATTTCAGTATCATTAATGGAGTGATACTTCGTTTGAACACTGTAGTCGTACCGCAATCTCTTTGCAAGGATGTACTAAAGAGGATACACGAAGGACATCTTGGGATTGAAAAATGTAAATGGAGAGCTCATGACTTTGTTTTCTGGCCAGGTATAAATCAGGATATTGAAAGGGAGTGGTCAGTTGTGATACATGCCAGACACATCGTTGCAAGCAAACAAGAGAACCTATGCAAATATCTGATTTACCTACAGCACCATGGCAGAAAGTAGCTATTGATCTCTTTCACCTACGAGGGAAAGATTGTTTAATGATCATAGACTATTTTTCACAGTATCCCGAAATGGCTCGACTGTCAAACATAACGGCAAGCTGTGTAATACTGCATACCAAGTCAGTTTTTGCAAGTCATTGCGAGTGACAACGGTCCTTGTTATAGCTGTAAAGAGTGGCAACACTTTGCAGTCACGTATGATTTCAATCACGTCACGTCGAGTCCGTTGTACCCTCGAGCCAATGGAAAAGCCGAAAAAGATATTGTTAAGCAATCTGAACCATATCTCACACTATTGAGTTACAGAGCATCACCACTGTCACATGGTAGATCGCCAGCAGAGTTACGCATGAATAGAGGGTTGCGCACCACACTTCCATACTTGGCAAAGAAGGAGGAGAAGGCAGCGGTGCTGCAGGAAATGCAAAACATTAAAGAGAAACAAAAGCATTTATTGAGTGTCTAGAACGTTCCCACCTCTGAATAGTGATGACATTGTGAGAGTAGAAGATTCAGGCAATTGGTCGAAAAAAGCCATTGTGCTTGAAGTAGCAGCAGCTCGTTCCTACAATGCACAGACAGAGGAAGGGTTGGTTTTAAGAAGAAATCATCGCGCACTCTTGAAAACCAGAGAAAACCTTCACAACAACGTGATGGACGACGAAAATCAGAATCAATGCAAGCTGCGGTGTCAGATAGTTCAGCAGTTCCTGAGCGTGAGAATGTCATGGAGAACATTGAATCGACAAGTTCTGAGCAGCAAAGTCAAACTTTGAGAAGATCAGCCAGAGTCAGAAGAAAACCTAATCGACTCAATTTGTGGATTTGGACGATTTGTGCAAGCTCTGCTTGCTGTTCTTGTGTGTGTATATGTACGTACAAGTATATTTGCTAAACCAGTTTTAAAATTTAAAAAATATATAATACTATTGGACTCATAGGCTCATGATATCACATGTAAATATACTGATGATAATGTATTAATTTATTCTTTCAAAGGAAAGGGGATGTACTGATATCATGGTTGTGTTGTAATTCACCAACTGACCACTAGGAGTCTCACTAGTATATACATAGAATTTACAGTGCAGAAGGAGGCCATTCGGTCCATCGAGTCTGCACCAGCTCTTGGAAAGAGCACCCTACCCAAGGTCCGCACCTCTGCCCTATCCCCATAACCCAGTAACCCCACCCAACACTAAGGGCAATTTTGGACAATAAGGGCAATTTATCATGGCCAATCCACCTAACCCGCACATCTTTGGACTGTGGGAGGAAACCGGAGCAAACCCACGCACACACGGGGAGGATGTGCAGACTCCGCACAGACAGACC
Organism: Scyliorhinus torazame; assembly: GCF_047496885.1. NCBI lineage: Eukaryota > Metazoa > Chordata > Chondrichthyes > Carcharhiniformes > Scyliorhinidae > Scyliorhinus > Scyliorhinus torazame. The sequence continues at coordinate 10,013,790 of NC_092709.1, forward strand.
CAAGCCGGAATCGAACCTGGGACCATGGAGCTGTGAAGCAATTGTGCCATCCACAATGCTACCGTGCTGCCCCTGTGAAGGTGAAGGTAAAGTCAGGTGACCCCTCACACTGGCTGGAGGAAGTAAAGGAGGGAGCTTGCCTGTGCACGAGTTTGCTGTTGTTCATCTGTTAAGTTGTATATAGTTTACCACCCCCCCCCCCATTTAATGTTAAGCAATCATTTTTAACTTTATCTACAATTGTTCTTAAGAACATTACAGCTTCCACGTTTTGTGAATTTGATTTTCTCCAGTTGGAGAAACTGATAGGTCGGCTGGCCAGTCTGCAGCTTTAGGTGGTGCTGCTGATCGCCAGCCAAGCAGGATTCTTCGGTGGGCAATTAGGGAGGCAAAGGCAAGGGCATCGGCCCTCCTTCCTCATGAGGAGTTCTGACTGGTTTCACATGTATTAATTGAATTTAAATGCTGCTGTTGTGGGATTTGAGTCCATGTTCCCCTGAGCTTTAACCTGAGCCTAGAATAGTGACATTATCACTGCGCCATCCATTATGGGGCAAAGGTGGATAGATTAAGTTTTTTTTTTCTTAAAATTTAGAGTGCCCAATTTGTTTCCCCCCCCAAGTATGGGAAATTTAGCATGGCCAATCAACCTACCCTGCACATCTTTGGGTTGTTGGGGTGATACCCACGTTGACACGGGGAGAATGTGCAAAGTCCTCATAGACAGTGACCCGGGGCCGGGATGGAACCTGGGACCTCGGTGCCGTGATGCAGCAGTGCTAACCACTGCACCACCATGCCACCCATGGATAAATGAAGATGAGGTGCAGACCAGCCATGATCCAACTAAATAGCAGAGCTTGCCCAGGGCTAAATGGCCTCCTACCCCTATCTTTGCAGGTGTGTAAAATGCAAACTGTTAACATTTTATGTTTATACAGGCGTATTACCTCCAATTTTGATTTGATTTGATTTATTGACACGTACCAAAATACAGTGAAAAGTATTTTTCTGCGGCCGAGGGAACGTACGCAGTACGTACATAGTACACAAAAAGCATAATCAACAGAGAACATTGACAAATGTTACATCAACAAACAGTGATTGGTTACCGAGTGGGACAAGGGGCCAAACAAAGCAAACACATGAGCAAGAGCGGCAGGACCTCGTGAATAGAGTTCTTACAAGGAACAGATCAGTCCAAGGGGGAGTCGTTGAGGAGTCTAGTAGCTTGGGGAAGAAGCCGTTACTATGTCTGGATGTGCTGGTCTTCAGACTTCTGTATCTTCTGCCTGATGGAAGGGTCTGGAAGAAGGCAATGCCTGCGTGGGCAGGGTCTCTGATAAAGCTGCCTGCCTTCCTGAGGCATAGGGAGGTGTATACAGAATCAATGTGGGGGTGGCAAGCTTGTGTGATGCATTGGGCTGAGTTCACCACACTTTCCAATTTCTTGCGATCTTTGACCAAGCAGTTGCCATACCAGGCTGTGATGCAGCCACATAGGATGCTCTCTATCGCACATCTGTGGAAGTTTGTGAGAGTCGATGCAGACATGCCAAATTTCTTTAGCTTCTGTAGGAAGTAGAGACGTTGTTGGCTTTCTTGACTGTTGCATCACTTGAGTAGACCAGGACAGATTGTTGGTGATGGTGACCCCCAGGAATTTAAAGCTATCGACCATCTCCACTTCGGAGCCATTGATGCAGACGGGAGTGTGTGTCGTGCTGCGCTTCCTGAAGTCGATGATCAGTTCCTTGGTCTTTGCAGCATTTAGAGAGAGGTTGTTTTCGGTGCACCATGCAACCAAGTGATTTATCTCCGTCCTGTAGTCTGATTTATCATTGTTTGAGATACGGCCCACCACACTCGTATCATCCACAAACTTATAGATTGAGTTGGAATTAAATCTTGCCACACAGTCGTGCCTGTATAGGGAGTACAGTAGAGGACTGAGCACTCATCCTTGCAAGGCCCCAGTGTCGAGGACTATTGTGGAGGAGATGCTGTTGCCGATCCTGACAGATTGCGGTCTGTTGGTGAGGAAGTCAAGGATCCAGGTGCACAGGGAGGGGTCAAGTCCAAAATTGCGGAGTTTGGTTATTAATCTTGTCGGGATAATGGTGTTGAACCAGCTGTTTAGCGAAGTGAGCTAATGCTGCCCCACAATGTCACAGAAATACGATGTGAGTATGTCTTGTTAATATGGGTGATGGAAATTTCAACAGGAAGATGTATACACTTAAAAAACTGATGGAAAATGTCACAAAGCACTGACAATGGAAAGTCGATTTAGGGAAAAGTTTGCATGGTGTTGAGGAAACCTAAATATCTGTGTGGATTTCTGGGCTCCTTTAGAGAGGAGGAGACAGGGATGGCCAGATAGACGACTTCAACATCATAAAGGGGATTGACAAGATAAATGTAGAAAAGATATTTCCAAGTTTTGAAGAGTTCAGAACTAAGGTCTAAATATAAGATGGTCACTAATAAATCCGGTAGGGAATTCAGGAGCAACATCTTTACCCATGGGAAAATAAAAGTCACACCTCCAAATTCCTTCCCTAAATTACTAAATATTTTAATTTACATGGCTCGTGCACCGACCAAGAAATAGGCTATTCCATCAACGTGCAAATACTGTGTCCCCCACAGCAGAAAGAAAATACACCCCTGTGCGATGTAATCAATCATCCAGGAGGCTTTCGGCAGTAAGTCCTGGACAGCTGCTCCTTTAATCTGGAAGCTGTGTATCCATTACAGCTGTTGACTCCTGCTCAGCGCTGCTTTTTTAAATTAAATAAGCACAAAGTGCTGGAAATACTCATCAGGTCTGGCAGCAACTATGGAGAGAGAAACAGAGTTAATAATAATAATCTTGATTATTGTCACAAGTAGACTTACATTAACACTGCAATCACGTTACTGTAAAAATCCCCGAGTCGCCACATTCCGGCGCCTGTTCGGGTACACGGAGGGAGAATTCAGAACGTCCAATTCATCTAACAAGCACGTCTTTCGGGACTTGTGGGAGGAAACCGGAGCACCCGGAGGAAACCCACGCAGACGCGGGGAGAACGTGCAGACTCCGCACAGACAGTGACCCAAGCGGGAATCGAACCCGGAACCCTGGTGCTGTGAAGGAACAGTGCTAACCACTGTGCTACCATGTCGCCCTTATGTGATCTCACTGGTGCAAAACAGCCGAAACAAGCAAATAGGAAAATCCCGTCCCCACACCAAGCTTTAAGCCTGTTCATTGTTTTCTGATGGGTAAAATCACTCCGCTCTGTTATCATCCGTGTAAACCTTTTGTTCTTCCCCAGAGACTCTGTGTCCTTTTTACCATGCAACTTGATTTTTTTTGAGTAACATAGGTGTCAGCCCCTTGGGAGAGTCATGCTGAATTCTCACTTAACAAGCAGCAGAGGGCACTATGTTTCTCTGTTGCATGACCTACTTTAACTGTGCAGTAGAATCCAGTGTATCTTTATCCAGAAACAATTAGATAATGTGAATTAAATAAACAAAGATAAAGTGAGGCAAGGCGCCTTTTTTTTCCTGAAGTAACCCATGATTTTCTGTTGAATAACCTAACACCTCCTGATAATTTATTAAACCCACTTGAAGCCATTATTTTAGCAGCCGTGCAAAGCTTGCATGAAACCCTGACACGCACACTGCAGCGGGAGCAAACACCCCTGAAATCAATGTTTGGGTTCATACTGAAAAGCGCTGGGATGGATGTTACTGATCTCAAATTAGGATTTGATTATTGCAGTGTATGCGAAATCTGTGACCGTGCTCCATTCTCCATTCCAGATAAAAGATTGGCACACTGCGGCATTGGAACGAGAGCAGAACCAGAGTTTCATTTGTTCATTCCACCTCCATTTCCTTATATACTGAAGGGAGGTGACCCAACCCGATGGCAACGCACTGCACATCCATTCCCATGTGCAAGGGTTACATTTTCTGAATGCACGTCCATTAATGCTGCCAGCTCTCCAGGATTGACCTGGAGATACTGGTATTTTCCCAGACACCGCAGCAAGAGGAAGGTTTGGGGGGGGATGTTAAAAACGGTATAAGGTAAAATTATTCGAATACTTTTTAATGGTTAAAAAAAAATGGAGATGGAGGAAAGAAGGCTGTTTGATTGACAGTCCTAAACCATCCAATCGATTAATGATTCATCATTTCATCCTTTAGGTGTCAAGAGAGCTGCCAGTCTCAAACAACTTCAATAACTGCTCCAGTAAAATCTTGGGGTGTTTTATTATGTTAAAGGGGCGATAGAAATTCAACTTGTTGTTTATCTTGTATCCTGTTTACCCTCATGTACTCATAAACTTACCACTTAAATGTATTGAAACTGGGGCGGCACCGGTGACGCAGTGGTTAGCACTTCGCCTACAGCGCTGAAGACCCGGGTTCGAATCGCGGCCCCGGGTCACTGTCCGTGTGGAGTTTGCACATTCTCCCCGTGTCTGCGTGGGTCTCACCCCCACAACCCAAAAGATGTGCAAGGTAGGTGGATTGGCTGCGATAAATTGCCCCTTAATTGGAAATAAAATAATAATAATTTGGTACTCTAAATTTTTTTTTTTTTTAAACGACAAAAAATGTATTGAAACTATTTGCCTCAACAACTCCTTTCTGTTTACTTTAAGAACAGGTGGCATCGCCCATAATAGACACACAGCTCCAGCTTTGACAAAGAAATGTTAGCTCTCTTCGCTCGCCTCGGGTGCGGTCAGACCTGTTAGGATTATCCAGCATTTCCTGGTTGCGTTCCACATTCACACCAGTCTCCGGTTAAAATGTTTCTCGTGATTGAGTTCCCCACTGGATTTATTAGCGACTATCCTGGGTTGGATTCTCTGTCGCACTAGCGGAGTTCCCGGTGGGGGGGAAGAATCCAGCGCTGCCAAAAAAAACGATGCTCCGGTTCCCCGCTTGGGGGGGGGGGGCATTGAGGTTCGCACCCCGCGCCAGCAAGAAGATGCCAATAGGTCACGTTGACCCATTTGCATTTTATTAAAGGGCTGGGCACCGGATCCTCCAAACCCACGGGATTCTCCAGTCCTCTGTGTCATAATATACACCAGTATATCATGGTGCAGATACACACACTGATGGACACACAGCGGGACCAATCAACACACACAACACCGCAGCCAATCACCAGTTAGAGCACACGCACTATAAAAACATGGGGCATCAGAGTTCCCGCTCATTCGAGCTGCAGCCTCCTAGTAGGACAGAGCTACAGCCTGCAGCACAGATCTTCACCAAATGCTGAGTGCATCGACTGGTTAGGACAAGGCATAGGTCTTTAGTTCAATCTAATATCGTGTTAACCCACAGTGAAAGTATGTTCAACAGTTTCTTACTTAATAAAATAGTGTTGCACTGTTTTAAGTGTTGGTGGCCTGTATGTGTTCCACGGATCCAGAGCACCCAACACATCACTCTGGACCGGGAATCATATGGGCGAGAATTAGTGCAGGTATTTCCCAGCGTGGTTCTGGGACTGTGGACCTCACAATGGGCCAAGGAAGTTGCCCTAAAGGTCCATCGGAGGACCCCCACAATGCAAATCCTGCCCACCAGAACCCGACACTGCGCCCCCCCCCCCATCAGAGACCCCTCCATAAGAGAGTCCCCTCACCAGAAGCCCTTCTAAGAGAGACCTCCACCAGAGACCCCTTCATAAGAGAAACCCCCACCAGAGACCCCCATAAGTGACACCCCCGCCAGAGACTGCCACCAGGGATGCCCCATAAGAGAGACCCCTCCCATGAGAGAAACCCCACCAGAAATCCCCCCCATACAGAGACCCCTGTCTGGAAGCCCCCATTACAGAGACCCCAGCATGGAACTGCCCCCCCCCCCTCCCCCCATTACAGAGACACATGTCTGGAAGCTGGAGACCAGTGTAGACAGAGACATTGAAAAAAAATCACAGCGTTAAAATTCACCTGTGCAATACACTTGCTGGCTCAGACAGAGAAAGCAACACCTGTAAATTTATTGAAAGAGAAAATCATATCAGCTGGATTTAACCCCTACTCAGATCTTTGATCTCCAAGGCTTTTATTCACATCAATGTGAAATTGATCTTACTTTTAAAAAAAAAAACATTTCGAGTTCCCAATTCATTTTTCCCAATTAAGGGGCAATGTAGCGGGACCAATCCACCTATACTGCACATCTTTGTGTTGTGGGGGTGAAACCCATGCAAACACGGGGAGAATGTGCAAACTCCACACGGACAGTGACCCAGGGCCGGGGGGAAATTGATTTTACGAGGCTGTGACTGAGGGCTTTCACACACCCAAGTATCTGGATCGTTTAATCTTGTTAAGTGCACTCACTTCCTTTTTTGCTCAGCAGAAAGCACTTAACTGACTTTGGCGTGATCCAAGAGCTGCCAATCATATTTATAAACATTGCAGTCAGCGTCACAGCAGGTTGCTTGAGATCCATTCAAGCGTGGAGGGAAATGAGGTTAATCAATCCAGGGTTGCCTTACATCCTTTAAAAGGTACCTGGATGAGCACTTGACACGACATAACTCTCAAAGCACCTGGGCCCTCGGGAGGCCATATTCGGGGTGTCGGATCAGCCGGGGTTGGAAACGGGTTTGGAGGCAGATGTTGTAGCCTGCGCCTTGTTGATTGCTCAAAGGCGGATCCTGTTGGGATGGAGATCAACCTCTCCACCCTGTGCCCTGGTGTGGTGGGGGGACCTGTTGGAATTCCTAACTCTTGAGGTTAAGTTTGAACTGAGGGGCAGGATGGAGGGGTTCTACAATTCATGGGCGTTATTCATTCTGCATTTTCAAGAATTGGATTACATCGAACATTAGGGGGAGGTGCTGGGAGGGTTGGGGGGAGGGGGACTGTATGTGTTAATGGTGACTATGGGTGATTCATGTTTCGTTGTTTGTTTATATTAACATGCAACTGCTGTTTGGGGGTTTGGTGGGAGGATGGGATCGTTGTTATTGATATGGGAATTGACATTGTATTCATTACTGATTATTGTTTATTGGTGGCTGTAAATTTGGGAGAAAATGTAATAAAAGACGAGAATAAAAATATTTATTTCAAAGTTGTGGGTCAAGTGCTGACCAATGGGATTTGGGAGGTAGGTCAGGTGTTTTTCAAGTGACGGTGCAGACTCGATGGGCTGAAGGGCCTCTTCTGCACCGTATTCTCTGTGATTCCTGCCTTTTATTTTGGCTTCATAAACACAAGAACATAAACAATAGGAACAGAGGAATGTCATTTCAGTATGTGCAGGATGGACCTTCAGTCTCATCTCCAATTTCCTGCACTATTCTCAAGTCACCAATAAAGATTATTATCATTAAGTCCCTTAATCCCTTTACTACTGAAAAGTCTCTGTATTCAATATATTCAAGGAGCATTCACAGAACTCTGGGGTAGAGAATGCCAACGACCCTTTGAGTGAAAACATCCTTCCTCATCCTAAATGACGGACCTCTTATTACCCCTGCCCCTGTTAGTCTGCTTCGCTGTAAACAATACCTCTCAGAAACTAATCGACGAATTTCAACAAAACCTGGTTCAAGATGGGGTCTGGCCCAGGAGAGAACTGAATAGTTTCTGGCGAAGATGTGGGTACGGATCCTGGATTTCTTTTTAAAGGGCCTGTTAACATAGGGAGAATGGACTTCCGGGTGCGGCGATGACCAGCTGAGTCGCACGTTTCGGCAGCTCCCTGTGAAACGGACTTTTGGGCTCTTGATAGGAGCCCCAACGGCAATTTTAACGGCTGAAAACACCGTGCGGTAAACCAGAAGGGTGTTCCCCCTGGACACGGATGGAAAAAGGAGAGGAAAGTGGCCGGATTGCAGCGGATCCTTTGGAACAACGGCAAGGAAGGCAAGCAGAAACCAAGATGGCGTCGGAAGGTGGCAGTTTCATATGGGGCCCTGAACAACAAGAGTTTTTGAAACGCTGCGTGGAGGAGATAAAAAAGGAAATGAAGAAAGAGTTGTTGGCCCCGATATTACAGGCGATTGAAGGGCTGAAAGAGGAACAAAAGACCCAGGAGCAGGAGCTTCGGGTCGTGAAGGCGAAAGCAGCAGAGAATGAAAACGACATACAGGGCCTGGTGGTGAAGTCGGAGATACAGGAGGCACACCAGAAACGATCTGTGGAGAGGTTGGAGGCACTGGAAAATAACGCAAGGAGGAACAACTTGAGGATTCTTGGCCTTCCTGAAGGTGTGGAGGGGGCGGACGTCGGGGCATATGTGAGCACGATGCTGCACTCGTTAATGGGAGTGGAGGCCCCGACGGGTCCGTTGGAGGTGGAGGGAGCATACCGAGTTATGGTGCGAGGACCGAGAGCAGGAGAAGCTCCCAGAGCCATAGTGGTGAGATTTCTCCGTTTTAAGGATAGAGAAATGGTCCTTAGATGGGCGAAGAAAACTCGGTGTAGTAAATGGGAGAACGCGGTGATCCGCGTCTATCAAGATTGGAGTGCGGAGGTGGCGAGAAGGAGGGCGAGCTTTAATCGGGCCAAAGCGGTACTTCACAAAAAAAAGATAAAGTTTGGAATGCTGCAACCGGCAAGACTGTGGGTCACATATCAAGGGAGGCACCACTACTTTGAGACGGCGGATGAAGCGTGGACTTTTATTGTAGAAGAAAAATTGGAATGATTGGACTACGAAAATGAACGTTTGGACAAAGTGGTGGGACGAGTGGGGGGGGGGGGGGGCGAAGAGGGATTGTATGATTAATCCTGCGGTATGGTAACTTTTCTTTCTCCCACAGGTGGTGATGGGGGGAGGTGGGGAGGGAGAGGAGATGGGGCGTTGGCCATGGGAGGCGGGGCCGAGGGAGAGGCGCGGGCTTGGTTCCCGCGCTATGATAATTATGGCGGGAATAGAGAAGCAGGAAGGAGGGGGCGCCGCACGGGGCGAGCCGTGATCACGGGGGGAAGCCGAGGTCAGCCAGAGTTTGCTGACTTCTGGGAGCAACATGGGGGGAGTAATTACGCTAGCGGGGGGTCTAGCGGGGGGGGGGGGGGAGGGGGGAATTACTGGGTTGCTGCTGCTGGGGAAAGGGGGGAGTGGGTGCGGGAAAGGATGGGCGGGGGGGCACCGTCTGGGAGAAATACAGCCGCGTGGGAACTGGGCGAGAAGCTGGAAAAAGATGATGGCTAACCGGCAAGGGGGGGGGGGGGGGGTGGGAAGCCCCCCAACTCGGCTGATCACGTGGAACGTGAGGGGGCTTAACGGGCCGATAAAGAGGGCACGAGTACTCGCACACCTTAAGAAACTTAAAGCAGATGTGGTCATGTTACAGGAAACGCACCTGAAACTGATAGATCAGGTTAGTTTGCGCAAAGGATGGGTAGGGCAGGTGTTCCATTCGGGGCTGGATGCGAAAAACAGGGGGGTGGCTATATTAGTGGGGAAGCGGGTAATGTTCGAGGCAAAGACTATAGTGGCGGATAACGGGGGCAGATACGTGATGGTGAGTGGCAAATTACAGGGAGAGATGTGGTGTTGGTAAACGTGTATGCCCCGAATTGGGACGATGCCAATTTTATGAGGCGAATGCTCGGACGCATCCCAGACCTAGAGACCGGAAAGCTGATAATGGGGGGAGACTTTAACACGGTGTTGGAACCAAGGCTGGATAGGTCGAAGTCCAGGACTGGTAGGAGGCCGGCAGCAGCCAAGGTGCTTAAGGATTTTATGGAGCAGATGGGAGGGGTGGACCCGTGGAGATTCAGTAGACCTAGGAGTAAGGAGTTCTCGTTTTTCTCCTATGTCCATAAAGTCTATTCACGCATAGACTTTTTTGTGTTGGGTAGGGCATTGATCCCGAGGGTGAGGGGAACGGAATATATGGCTATAGCCATTTCGGATCATGCCCCACACTGGGTAGACTTGGAGATAGGGGAGGAAACAAGAGGGCGTCCACCCTGGAGAATGGATATGGGACTAATGGCGGATGAGGGGGTGTGCTTAAGGGTGAGGGGATGCATTGAAAAGTACTTGGAACTCAATGACAATGGGGAGGTTCAGGTGGGAGTGGTCTGGGAGGCGTTGAAGGCGGTGGTTAGGGGGGAGCTGATATCAATAAGGACACATAAAGGGAAGCAGGAGAGTAAGGAACGGGAGCGGTTGTTGCAAGAACTTTTGAGGGTGGACAGACAGTATGCGGAAGCACCGGAGGAGGGACTGTATAGGGAAAGGCAAAGGCTGCATGTGGAATTTGACTTGCTGACCACAGGCACTGCAGAGGCACAATGGAGGAAGGCGCAGGGTGTACAGTATGAATATGGAGAGAAGGCGAGCAGATTGCTGGCACACCAATTGAGGAAAAGGGGAGCAGCGAGGGAAATAGGGGGGGTGAGAGACGAAGATGGAGAGACGGAGCGGGGAGCGGAGAGAGTGAATGAAGTGTTTAAGACATTTTATAAAAAATTGTATGAAGCTCAACCCCCGGATGGGAGGGAGAGAATGATGGAGTTTTTGGATCGGCTGGAAATTCCCAAGGTGGAAGAGCAGGAAAGGATGGGATTGGGAGCACAGATCACGGTAGAAGAAGTGGTGAAAGGAATTAGGAACATGCAGACGGGAAAGGCCCCGGGACCGGACGGATTCCCAGTTGAATTTTACAGAAAATATTTGGACTTGCTCGCCCCGCTACTGACGAGGCAAAGGAAAGGGGACAACTGCCCCCGACTATGTCAGAAGCAACGATATTGCTTCTTTTAAAGAAGGAAAAGGATCCGCTACAATGCGGGTCCTACAGACCAATCTCCCTCCTCAATGTAGATGCCAAGGTCTTGGCCAAGGTAATGGCAATGAGAATAGAGGAATGTGTCCCGGGGGTGGTTCATGAGGACCAAACTGGGTTTGTGAAGGGGAGACAGCTGAACACGAACATACGGAGGTTGTTAGGGGTAATGATGATGGCCCCACCAGAGGGTGAAACGGAGATAGTAGTGGCGATGGATGCCGAGAAAGCATTTGATAGAGTGGAGTGGGATTATCTGTGGGAGGTGTTGAGGAGATTTGGGTTCGGAGAGGGGTATGTTAGATGGGTGCAGCTGTTGTATAGGGCCCCAGAGGCGAGTGTGGTCACGAATGGACGGGGATCGGCATATTTTCGGCTCCATAGAGGGACAAGGCAGGGATGTCCTCTGTCCCCATTACTGTTTGCACTGGCGATTGAGCCCCTGGCGATAGCGCTGAGAGGTTCCAAGGGATGGAGGGGAATACTTAGGGGAGGAGAAGAACACCGGGTATCTTTATATGCGGATGATCTGCTACTATATGTGGCGGATCCAGCGGAGGGGATGCCAGAAATAATGCGGATACTTGGGGAGTTTGGGGATTTTTCAGGGTATAAATTGAACATGGGGAAGAGTGAGCTGTTTGTGGTGCATCCAGGGGAGCAGAGTAGAGAAATAGAAGACCTACCGTTGAGGAAGGTAACAAGAGACTTTCGTTACCTGGGGATCCAGATAGCTAAGAATTGGGGCACATTGCACAGGCTAAATTTGACGCGGTTGGTGGAACAGATGGAGGAAGATTTCAAGAGATGGGATATGGTAGCATTGTCAATGGCAGGGAGGGTGCAGGCGGTTAAGATGGTGGTCCTCCCGAGATTCCTCTTTGTGTTTCAGTGTCTCCCGGTGGTGATCACGAAGGCTTTTTTCAAAAGGATAGAAAAGAGTATCATGGGTTTTGTTTGGGCCGGGAAGACTCCGAGAGTGAGGAAGGGATTCTTACAGCGTAGTAGGGATAGGGGGGGGCTGGCACTACCGAGCCTAAGTGAGTATTATTGGGCCGCTAATATTTCAATGGTGAGTAAGTGGATGGGAGAGGAGGAAGGAGCGGCGTGGAAGAGATTAGAGAGGGCGTCCTGTAGGGGGACCACCCTGCAGGCTATGGTGACAGCCCCATTGCCGTTCTCACCAAGGAACTATACCACGAGTCCGGTGGTGGTAGCTACACTGAAGATTTGGGGACAGTGGAGACGACATAGGGGAAAGACCGGAGCACTGGGGGGGTCCCCGATAAGAAACAATCATAGGTTTGCCCCGGGGGGAATGGATGGGGGATATGGAATGTGGCAAAGAGCAGGTATAACGCAATTGAAAGATCTATTTGTGGATGGGAAGTTTGCGAGTCTGGGAGCGCTGACCGAGAAATATGGGTTGCCCCAAGGGAATGCATTCAGGTACATGCAATTGAGGGCTTTTGCGAGGCAGCAGGTGAGGGAATTCCCGCAGCTCCCGACACAAGAGGTGCAGGACAGAGTCGTCTCAAAGAAATGGGTGGGGGACGGTAAGATGTCGGATATATATAGGGAAATGAGAGACGAAGGGGAGACTATGATGGACGAACTAAAAGGGAAATGGGAAGAAGAGCTAGGGGAGGAGATTGAGGAGGGGATGTGGGCAGATGCCCTAAACAGGGTAAACTCGTCGTCCTCGTGCGCCAGGCTAAGCCTGATTCAGTTTAAGGTATTACACAGGGCACATATGACTGGAACACGGCTCAGTAAATTTTTTGGGGTGGAGGATAGGTGTGCGAGGTGCTCGAGAAGCCCAGCGAATCATACCCATATGTTTTGGTCATGCCCGGCACTACAGGGGTTTTGGATGGGGGTGACAAAGGTGCTTTCGAAAGTAGTAGGAGTCCGGGTCGAACCAAGCTGGGGGTTGGCTATATTTGGGGTTGCACAAGAGCCGGGAGTGCAGGAGGCGAAAGAGGCCGATGTTTTGGCCTTTGCGTCCCTAGTAGCCCGGCGCAGAATATTGCTAATGTGGAAAGAAGCCAAGCCCCCGGGGGTGGAGACCTGGATAAATGATATGGCGGGGTTCATAAAGTTAGAGCGGATTAAGTTCGTCCTAAGGGGGTCGGCTCAAGGGTTTACTAGGCGGTGGCAACCATTCGTCGAATATCTTGCGGAAAGATAGATAGGGGAGAACAAAGAAGGCAGCAGCAGCGGCCCAGGACTTGGGGGGGGGGGGGAGGGATGGGGGGGGGATGGGGGGGGGGGGTGGCCTGAGACAAGGCAGTTGCCAATTAGGGCTAGTTTTTATTTTTTTGTTATTTAATATTTATTTATTTGTTGTTGTTTTTGTTTAAATTTTAAAAAGGTCATTATTATCTGTATTGTTACAATGTTGTGTAAAGGATGCACAATGTACTGTGTTGGTTGACCAAAAATTTTCAATAAAATATTATTTAAAAAAAAAACATAGGGAGAATGGCTTTTTGTTTTAAATTGTTTGATTTTGGATGCTGTGGAGTGTCTCGGCTGCTGTGGTGGAATTGGTCACAGCTGTCAAAGTGTGAACAGAGTTTTCAGAGCCGGTTGTTGGCTGTGGATTGGCCTGAAGCTTCACCAGTGAGGTGGAAGCTCTTAATTTAAAGAAATGTATATTTTTCAGCTTTGAAATGAAAGAGCATCAAACCTCACAGGAAGAGTTGTGTAACTATAATAACATTGAGTTAACATAACATGCATGTTTACTGCACATCCTTTTCGTTCATTCTGAGACTGTGATTCTTAGTTCTTGACTCACCAGCTATGGGAAACATCCTTCCAGTACCCACCCTGTCAGTGCCTTAATGTTTCAATGAGATCACCTCTCATTCTATTAAACTCTAGGGAACATAGGCGTAGTCTACTCAATCCAGAGTTCCATGGCAACTATTACAGATACAAGCTTCTTACTCATAATTTATTTATTTAAAAAAACTTTTTTATAATACCCAATTCATTTTTTCTAATTAAGGGGCAATTTAGCATGGCCAATCCACCTTCCCTGCACATCTTTTTTTGGGTTGTGGGGGCGAAACCCACGCAAACACGGGGAGAATGTGTAAACTCCACACGGACAGTGACCCAGAGCCGGTATTGAACCTGAGACCTCGGCGCCATGAGACTGCAGTGCTAACCACTGCGCCACCGTGCTGCCCTTCTCCTGATTTATTTAATGAACTGAATTTATGTTCCTCAGTTGCTAAACTCATCTGGTTCATTGCTGCCCTTTAGGAAGGAAACGTGCCACCCTGAGCAATACCCACAACAATGTGGCTGCCTCGGTCTTCAGGAATGACCCAACAAGCCACCAAGTTGTTTTCAGAATGAGGGTTCACCATTCATTTCCAAGCGCACTTAGGGATGGTTGATAGATGCTGGCCTTGTCAACAATGCCCACATTCTGTAAGCGAGTCTTTAAAAAAGGCAGAAGGCACTGGCAAACATGGTGGAGCAATGAGAATTGGTAATGCGCAAAAGGCCTGAATCGGAGGAGAGCAGAGATATCGGAGTTTTGCGGGGCTGGCAGAGATCTCGGAGTTTTGCGGGGCTGGCTGAGGTCACACAGAGAGGGAGGGTGGGGGTGAGGCCATGGAGATCAGGGATCAAGGGGATCAGGGGTTATGGGGAGAAGGCAGGACAATGGGGATGAGAAAAATTCAGCCATGATTGAATGGCGGAGCAGACTCGATGGGCCGAGTGGCCTAATTCTGCTCCTGTGTCTTATGGTCTTATGGAGAGATTTGGAACAAAGGTGATCAATAGACTCTCCATTGTGAATATCTTGGCAAATCCTTTACGCTTAGGGCAAGCGCGGTGGCCCAGTGGGTTAGCACTGCTGCCTCACGGCGCCGAGGTCCCAGTTTCGATCCCGGCCCCGGGTCACTGTCCGTGTGGAGTTTGCACATTCTCCCCTTGTATGCGTGGGTTTCACCCGCACAACCCAAAAATGTGCAGGGTAGGCGGATTGGCCTCGCTAAATTGCTCCTTAGTTGGAAAAAAAAAGAATTGGGTACTCAAAATTTTTTTTTTTTAAATCCTTTAAGCTGAAAGGATAAACATGTCAGGTTATTCTGTGTTGATCATGAAGATCTCCGTTTTATTGCTTAACCTGTATTGAAGGAGCTGAACCCAGCTGGGTGAAGTAATATTCTTCTCTCATAGAGAGAAGTACCAGCCTCCCCGAACAGGCGCTGGAATGTGGCCACTAGGGGCTTTTCACAGTAACTTCATTAAAAAAATATATATATTTATTAAAGTTTTTTAACACAATTTTTCACCCTTACAAACAATAACCCCCCCCCCCCCCCCCGTAACAAAATAGCAAGAAATCACACATAGCAAGATATATACATGGTAAAACGATATGTTACACAGCTTTGTACACTGGCTCTCTCCCGCACGTGCCAGTTTCCCAAATCCTTCATGCTTTCTCTTGCTCATCCAGCCCCCCACGCAAGCCCCCCCCCCCCGGGTTGCTGCTGCTGCTGACCGACCTTCCTCTAACGCTCCGCGAGATAGTCTAGGAACGGTTGCCACCGCCTGTAGAAGCCCTGCGCAGACCCTCTCAAGGCAAACTTTATCCTCTCCAGCTTAAAGAACCCAGCCATGTCGTTTATCCAGGCCTCCATGCTGGGGGGTTTCGCCTCCTTTCACATTAGCAAGATCCTTCGCCGGGCTACTAGGGACGCAAAGGCCAGAATGCCGGCCTCTTTTGCCTCCTGCACTCCCGGCTCGTCCACTACTCCAAATATTGCTAGCCCCCAGCTTGGCTTGACCCGGACTTTCACCACCTGAGATATTGCTCCCGCCACTCCTCTCCAGAACCCCTCCAGTGCCGGACATGACCAAAACATATGGACATGGTTCGCCGGACTCCCTGAGCACCTTCCACATCTGTCCTCTACCCCAAAGAACCTACTCAACCTCGCCCCCGTCAAGTGCGCTCTCTGAATCACCTTAAATTGTATCAGGCTGAGCCTGGCACACGAGGAGGAGAAATTAACCCTACCTAGGGCATCAGCCCATAAACCCTCCTCAATCTCCTCCCCCAGCTCCTCCTCCCATTTACCCTTCAGCTCCTCTACCAGCGCTTCCCCCTCTTCTTTCATCTCCCGGTATATTGCCGACACCTTGCCCTCCCCGACCCATACACCCGAGATCACCCTGTCTTGAATTTCTTGTGCCGGGAGCAACGGGAATTCCCTCACCTGTCGCCTCAGCCTCACAAACGCCCTCACCTGCATGTATCTAAAAGCAATTCCCGGGGGTATCTCAAACTTCTCCTCTAGTGCCCCTAGGCTCGCAAACGTCCCATCAATGAACAGGTCCCCCATTCTTCTAATCCCCGCCCGATGCCAGCTCTGAAACCCCCCGTCCATCCTCCCCGGGTCAAACCGGTGGTTACCCCTGATCGGGTCCACACTGAGGCTCCCACTGCACCCCTATGCCGTCTCCACTGGCCCCAGATCTTTAGCGTTGCCGCCACCACCGGACTCGTGGTGTACTTTGACGGTGAGAGCGGCAGCGGTGCCATCACCAACGCCCAGAGGCTCGTTCCTTTACAGGACGCCATCTCCAACAGTAACTTCATTTGAAGCCTACTTGTGACAATAAAACAATTTTCATTTTCATTTCATTTTAGAGCGTCTCAAAGTTAGCGAAAGCATTTTGATTTCATTTGATTTATTGTCACAGGTACCGAAGTACAGTGAAAAATATTTTCCTGTGGACGAGGGAACGTACACAGTACGTACATAGTAGACAAAAAGAATAATCGACAGAGAACATTGACGAATGGTACATCGACAAACAGTGATTGGTTACAGTGCGGAACCAGGGGCCAAACAAAGCAAATACATGAGCATTCTGACCCCAAGAACAGGCACAGGCCTCCAACAGCCCTCCCAAGCTGGGTACACCAGCTGGAATATTGGGGGGTCGATGGGAGAGCACCTCACTCACGTGGAGCCAATCGGTGTTTCTTCCTGTGACAGTACTGCCTCAGGAACACACATATGCCAGAAAATCCAGCACGTGCCACCCTCCTGCAGATCCCACAGTCTTTCTTTGGTCTGCTGTGTAAGCTGGTGTGATCTGGGACTTTCGAACACAGAATTGCCTTCTCAGCAGGGGTCCTGGCTGGTTGCTTGGTCTGAATCCTCCCTGTTCATAGCGCCTTGTTGGAATACATTGATCACTTCCCATCCCCTGGCAGCCACCTCTCCCAAGGGTCACCACTGACGAGGAGCTCCAGCACCGATCAGATGTGCTAGTTCAACCATTTTTTTCCTTTTAAATTTAGAGCACCCAATTCATTTTTCTTTCCAATTGAGGGACAATTTAGCATGGCCTATCCACCTTCGCTGCACATCTTTGGGTTCTGGGGGGTGAGACCCACGCAGACACGAGGAGAATGCCCTAGTGTACAAAGTTATTACCACACCTGTATATCGATGACACAGAAGAGCACTATCCATCATCAGTGCCTCTGCCGGCGCTTCTAGATCCACTGAGGGGAACATCAAACAAACACGAGAGACATTCTTGAAGTCTCTCTCCCTCTCTCTCCCCTCTTTCTCTCTCTTTCTTTCTCTCTCCTGGGGCCAGGATCGAACCCGGGTCCTCAGCACCGTGAGGCAGCAGTGCTAACCACCCTGCCGTCCTTTTTGAAGTCAGCTCTGCAAAGCATTTGGACTAAACTCCTGCAAATCAACTACTTTGGACTGGATTAAAACAGAGAATGCTGGACCTGGTCAATCACAGCAAGTCTGACAGCATCTGTGAAGAGAGACTGGGAGCTAACGTTTCGAGTCGGGATGACTCAGGGGACGGCCTAGCAGCCACGTTGAGCATGACGTGAACTGAGCAGGCCTGTTGGATAGCGGGAGAAGCCGATTGGTTTCCAATCTAACCGGCCCGCTCCCGTTGGCGAGATCCAGATCCCGCCGCTGCATCCCAATCTCCATCCCATTAACGGGAATGAGCCCCTATCGAACGGCCTCCCGTGATCTAACCGCCTCCCCAGCGAGCGGTCACGCGGGCAGTGTTGGCCTCAGTGCCACGCATTGACGGCGCCAGTAGCCTTTGGGACTCCTCCAATCAGCTATGTTGCTGGCATCCCCCTTCGAATCTCACAGCCGCACCCTAATGACTGCATCAGCTCCGGGTAGACCTGGTCCAGAGGCTCAGCATCTGACCGGGACGCAGCTGGGTCCCGGGATCCAGCAGCCCTCCGACTGCTGTCCCGCCTGATGTGTATCTGCAACTGTGTGGTGCTCACCGGAATGTGCCCCAGAAGCCTGCCCACTACTTTCATCCACCGAGGCGCGTGTCTGTGCGTTGCTGGAGGGTGGGCTGCCAGCCGTGACATATCGATGGTGGCATCCTCGGAGTTCTCCTCCGAGGTGGTCTCTTGGACTGCGGCGGGGAGGGAGGGGGTGGGGGTGGGGGGGGTGCCTGGATGGGCCGACACCATCGGATGGCGAACCTGCGGGAGAATGGACATGTGGTCAATGGGAGGGAAGGGTCATCATCCTGAAATGAACAACTCACATGGGACAGGTCATCTCAGCCAATCCACCGGCGGGACAGTCATTTGCGGTGTCAATCCCGTGGGGCTCCATTAACTGTCCTAATTAACATGAGATACCGGTGACGGCCGTCGAGAAACGCCCGGCGATTCCCGCTCTCTACTACACTTAGAACGAATTTGGTTAGATCACACCCTTTGTCAAAGTTCTCAGTCCTATGTGTCCAAAGATATGTGCAGGTTGGGAATGGGCCAGATCAGTAACATGGGTGGAAACTTGTGACCATAAATAGACATCATCCTCAAAACAAGCGACGGCCAATGATGATGTAATGACTTTGTGCAGGTTATAGTTCAGTTCATTGCACTAGGTTGGTAACCAGGGTTGATGAATAGGCGCAGTCAGTAACTGCCAACACGATTAACGCAGGATATTGTCAATTAAAATTCTTTAGTGGGAGAATGAAGTTGAGAAATTACTGTTACAGGTCTCTGAGTGCAATCATGAGGGCTGGAATTCGCACAACATGCTATTGGGCTTTGGGATTGCATTTAAAGGATGGCCCCTGTTTCAAAAGGAAGTCATTCGGGCAAGAGCTGCGATGTTACTTAGCCAGAGAATCACCATACTAGACTCAACCCTTTTGTACCAAAACTTAATGTTGAAGCTGGGAGTGACTCATATGTGCGATCTCCATGTGTGGCTCTTTGTGTCAACCCCTCACCTTCTCGTCCCAGGATTACTCTTATTATGTGTACCATTAATCGCTGAACAGAGTGTCATCTGCGGCTTGGTGAGTGGCACTCTTCTGATTTAGGAGTTTGGGGGTTTAAGCTCCATCAATAATATTAATAATCTTTATTATTGTCACAAGTATGGCAGCACGGTGGCGTAGTGGTTAGCACTGCAGCCTCACGGCACCGAGGTGCCAGGTTCGAATCCCGGCTCGGGGTCACTTTGCGTGTGGAGTTTGCACATTCTCCCCGTGTTTGTGTGGCTTTCGCCCCCACATTCCAAAGATGTGCAGGCTAGGTGGATTGGCCACGCTACATTGCCCCTTAATTGGAAAAAATAAATAATTGGGCACTCTAAATTTATTTAAAAAAAGAAAAAATGCTGAAAATGTTGATGTCGATCTTAGAGAGAGAGTTTCCCTTGTGGAGGGGAGCCTAACTCGAGGCCATCTATACAAAATAGTCACTCATAAATCTAATGGGGAATTCAGGAGAAACGTCTTTACCCAGAGAGTGGTGGGAATGTGGGACTTGCAACGAGACAGAATAGAGAAGCAAACGGTAGAGGAGATGCATTATAGGTAAACTCAGCAAGCAGCCGAGAGAGAAAGGTGGATTGGCCACGCTAAATTGCCCCTTAATTGGAAAAAATTAATTGGGTACTCTAAATATTTAAAAAAATTATTATTGTCATAAGTAGGCTTACATTAACACTGCAATGAAGTTACTGTGAAATCCCCTCGTCGCCACATTCCGGCGCCTGTTCGGTAACACAGAGGGAGAATTCAGAATTTCCAATTCACCTAACAAGCACGTCTTTCGGGACTTGTGGGAGGAAACTGGAGCACCCGGAGGAAACCCACGCAGACACGGGGAGAACGTGCAGACTCCGCACAGACAGTGACCCAACCCGGGAATCGACCTGGGACCCTGGTGATGTGAAGCCACAGTGCTAACCACTGTGCTACAGTGCCGTCCACTTGCACCCAAAAATCCAAGCTAATGTTCCAGTATAGTACTGAGGGAGGCCCTGTTAAAAGATTCCATAGCACTATTTTGAAGAAGAGCCAGTCAGACACCCCTTGGATCCTCGTCAATATTTGTTCCTCAATCAACACCACTAAAACAGATTTCAGGTCATTATCACATTGCTGCCGCTGTGATCTTGCTGGGCACAAATTGGCCGCGGTGTCCCCTACATTACAACAGTGACTACACGTCACTGTAATTTTTACACTGCGTGTCACCCTGAAAGACACAATGTAAACGCCAGTCTTTTATTCTTTCTTTCGCTCAAGAGTAAGAATCTGTGTGGGTGGAGAAAATGGCTGAAATACCAGAAGATAATCCCTAAAGATTGCGGAATCCAATGTAGTGTAAGCAGAATGTGACAGAATGTTGGCATTTCACCGCGTCACACTGCTGACAGGCAGGCTAAGCTATGCCAACTCTGCAGGACTGGCCTGTGATCGCCAGAAATTAAAGATTTATCCCTAAGACGCTGCCGAGAGAAATCCTGGAGAAAAATCACAGCAGCATTCAAAAACTTGTGGTTTTTAACATAGATTTAGAGTACTCAATTCTTTTTTTCTCCGATTAAGAGGCAATTTAGCGCGGCCAATCCACCTACCCTGAACACCTTTGGGTTATGGGGGTGAGGCCCACGTAGACACGGGAGAATGTGCAAACTCCACACGGACAGTGACCTGGGGCCAGGATCGAACCTGGGTCCTCAGCGCCATGAGGCAGCAGTGCTAACCACCGTGCCGCTCTTTTTAACATTTTTTTTGGACCATTTAGTTTACAAGTGATAAAAAAATATTGGTCGTGGGGAGGGGAGGGAGAGGGTGGTGGAGAGGACTGACTGGTGGTTAAGTGTTGGTGAATCCTTTAATGAGGAGTCTTATTTGCTGTCCGGTTGGCCCTCAGAAAGCTGGGCAGAGCGAGGATGAGTGTGTCAGGTGATCAATGATAAGAATGTGGCATAAGATCATGTAACGCCACCTCCTGGACCAAGTCCAACCCCAGGGTAACACTGTCTGATGTTTGGTGGTCATCACTCCTTCCTCAGGAAGGCAGACAGCATTATCAGAGACTCCTCCCACCCAGGCTTTACCTTCTTCCAGACCCTTCCGTCAGGCAGAAGGTACAGAAGTCTGAAGACCCGCACATCCAGACATAGGAACAGCTTCTTCCCCACAGCTACCAGACTCCTCAACGACTCCCCCTCAGATTGATATGTTCTCTGTAAGAACACTATTCACGACGCCCTATGCTGCTCTTGCTCATGTATTTGCTTTATTTGGCCCCTTGTTCCCGCACTGTAACCAATCACTGTTTGTCGATGTACCATTTGTCAATGTACTCTGTCGATTATTCTTTTTTTTTGTCTACGATGTACGTACTGTGTACATTCCCTCAGCTGCAGAAAAATACTTTTCACTGTACTTCGGTATATGTGACAATAAATCAAATCAAAATTACAAGGAATAAAAAAGATTGCTCTAGGAATAAGCAATCGAAATGATGAGGAAGCATTAAGGAAGTTGGTATAGTTTCCGTTGCAACTCAGGAGGGTAGTTTTCAATCTAATTGAAATGGTCAAGATTGTGAAATGGGAGGGCAGCATGGTTAGTACTGCTGCCTCACGGCGCCGAGGTCCCGGGTTCGATCCCGGCTCTGGGTCACTGTCCGTGTGGAGTCTGCACCTTCTGTGCCTGTGTGGGTTTCGCCCCCACAACCCAAAAGATGTGCATAGGTTAATTGGCCACGCTAAATTGCCCCTTGATTGGAAAAATGAATTGGATAATCTAAATTTTAACAAAAAGAAAAAAAAAGATTGTGAAATGGCTTGTTTCAAAAACAGAACTAAAAAATGAGAAGCAAAGAACCAAACAAGGAAATTAGGCAAATGGTTTTTCACACATTTGAAGGAAGTTGGATATAATTTTTTTTTGGAGAGGCAATAGATCAACAAATATGATGACAATATGGGGTTGGTACACAATAAAGTTTGGCCTAATTAAATTGTGTTTATCCTTATTTATGTTTGGACAGAAGGTATATCAATTGGGACATATAGCTCATATGGAGTTAAGCATGCATATTGTATCAATAGACTGAAGTAGAATTTATGTTCAATTAACATTGAGAGCCAGGGTAAATTGTAGTTATCCTTTCTTAATAGCTTTAGCTGTGGATCCTCACACTTTGGAGGGATTTAGGGCGAGATTTTAGCGCCCATTCGCCGCAGGCACAAATCCCGGCTTGGCCGCTAACTCTCGTGAAAGGGCCATCCCGGGATTTGCGCCGGTGAGATTTCTGCCAGTGATGTTCCCAGGACCTCTCCGATGCTGCAGATGGCATTTAAATGTAATTGAATGGACAGCTTGACGTCATAACTTCGGGCAAGGTCAGATGCTCCCGCCTATGGCGCTGAGGACCCGGGTTCGAATCCCGGCCCTGGGTCACTGTCCGTGTGGTGTTTGCACATTCTCCCCGTGTCTGCGTGGGTTTCGCCCCCACAATACAAAGATGTGCAGGGTAGGTGAATTGGCCGCGCTAAATTGCCCCTTCATTGGAAAAATAAAATAAATACATTTTAAAAAAAAAAATAATAATCTTTAGTATTGTCACAAGTAGGCTTACATTAACACTGCAATGAAGTTACTGTGAAAAGCCCCTAGTTGCCACACTCCGGCACCTGTTCAGGTACACAGAGGGAGAATTCAGAATGTCCAAATGACCTAACAGCCCGTCTTTCGGGACTTGTGGGAGGAAACCTGAGCACCCGGAGGAAACCCACGCAGACACGGGGAGAACGTGCAGATCCCGCACAGACAGTGACCCAAGCCGGGAATCGAACCCGGGACCCTGGTGCTGTGTAGCAACAGTGCTAACCACTGTGCTGCCCTGCCCCCTGTGATGTGGGGGCTGTCCCAACCACTGAGTGGTCGGAGGGAGGTTGACCTTCTGTGCTGGAGGGTTGGGGGTATTCGCCTAGCCTGCCGAGGGTCCTGATGTCCGGGGGAGGGGCCTTTAACTTTGGAGTTCGGAGGGCGGCCTTTAAAAATGGCACGCCGATCTGAATTTAAACCCGTGCATCCCCTCCCCCACTCCTCCAACTAGCTGCGTGATCCTCGCCCGCACTTTGAAGCTGTTTGGTCTGGGTAGAAAAGACAACTGTGATGCCAGCGAGTTTCACACAGTTTTTCCTGCCTGATCCAGCGCTCTGTGCAATATTTTTGATAATTCCGCCCCTAATGTGTTAAGGAAAGCACACGATGGTGCAAGTCATTCCCAGCCATTTGGAAGAGATAAGATCAATTGGCCAATGTTCTTTTCACATTCCGTGCATTTACAATTTGGTTGCCTGTTTCCCAGCCGAGATTCGATAGGGAAGCCAGATTACCGACGGGGTAAAGCTGATCAGGTTGAGTGGAGGCTTGGGAAATAACAGAGATTGAGCCTGATTGCACCACAGATATTTCCTCGTTTCGGCTAATCTGGATGGCGTCTGACAGGTCCAATCAAAATAAAAGCAATCGTTTCCCCCCCCCCCCCCCCCAGTGAATCATAAGAAAATAGATTTACTCATTTCACTGATCATGTCTGACTTTCTGTTTGTTTTGTTTCACTCCGGGGGCACAGAACATTCTCCTTTTTTTTAAGGACCTTGCTTGGCCAGTGGGTCGGAAATTATCCAGGCTGATTATAGCTCTCCATCTTTGACAAGTCAGCAGAGACGGATTGTCTCAGCAGTTTACCGTTAAGCAGGACCAGGGTGAAAGTCTTGCAGCTTGTTTCCCCCCCCCCCCCCCCCCCCCTCTCTCCATCCAACTGAAATATTTATCTTTAAATGGAACTGCTGTAGAAAATGTCATCTCTCGTCCATAAATCCGTATCTGTCGGTTACAAGGGCTGGGGAGGACTTGATTCTTATCCTGGTTTTCAAAACTGTCCGAAATCTCCACGCTCCTCCAATTCTGGCCTCTTCCACTT
The DNA here is from genome assembly GCF_047496885.1 of Scyliorhinus torazame. Lineage (NCBI taxonomy): Eukaryota > Metazoa > Chordata > Chondrichthyes > Carcharhiniformes > Scyliorhinidae > Scyliorhinus > Scyliorhinus torazame. Next base: position 10,037,891 of record NC_092709.1, read on the forward strand.
CCCCGATTTGTACCGTCCCGTCATTGGTGGCCTTATCTTCGGCTGTTTAAGAATCACAGGATGTTTGCGACAGAGAAATCTGCTGATAAACGACCCCCGACCCCCCACCCGCCCAATCCCACTTGCCAGTGTCCCGTGCAGGTTATAACACGTCAGGTGAATATCCGGAGAGCTTTGAAATGGGTTGAAAGTTTCAGGCGGCGCGTTCCAAACCTCCACAACCCTCGGGGTGAAAAATTGATTTTCTCATCTCCCCACTAATTATTCTACCAATCATTCCCCCTCGCCTTGAGTGCCGAGCGAAAATCCTTTTTTTTAAAAAAATATATATTTATTAAAGTTTTTTAACAACACAATTTTTTCCCCTTACAAACAATAAACCCCCCACCCCCTAACAAAATAACACAAAATCGCACTGAGCAAGATATATACATGGCAAAATGGTATATTTACATAGCTTTATACACTGCCTCTCGCCCGCACGTGCCAGTTTCCCCCACCCTCCATGTTATCTCCCGCTCATTCATCCCCTCAAACAATCTCTCGTTTCCCCCCCCCCCCCAGGGTTGCTGCTGCTGCTGACCGACCTTCCTCTAACGCTCCGCGAGATAGTCTAGGAACGGTTGCCACCGCCTGTAGAACCCCTGCGCAGACCCTCTCAAGGCAAACTTTATCCTCTCCAGCTTTATGAACCCAGCCATGTCGTTTATCCAGGCCTCCACACTAGGGGGCTTCGCCTCCATCCACATTAGCAAGATCCTTCGCCGGGCTACTAGGGACGCAAAGGCCAGAATGCCGGCCTCTTTCGCCTCCTGCACTCCCGGCTCATCCACTACTCCGAATATTGCTAGCCCCCAGCTTGGCTTGACCCGGACTTTCACCACCTGAGATATTGCTCTCGCCACTCCTCTCCAGAACCCCTCCAGTGCCGGGCATGACCTAAACATATGGACATGGTTCGCCGGACTCCCTGAGCACCTTCCACATCTGTCCTCTACCCCAAAGAACTTACTCAACCTCGCCCCTGTCAAGTGCGCTCTGTGAACCACCTTAAATTGTATCAGGCTGAGCCTGGCACACGAGGAGGAGGAATTAACCCTACCCAGGGCATCAGCCCACAAACCTTCCTCAATCTCCTCCCCCTCCCATTTACCCTTCAACTCTTCTGCTAGGGCTTCCCCCTCTTCTTTCATCTCCTGGTGTATTGCCGAAACCATGCCCTCCCCAACCCATACACCCAAGATCACCCTGTCTTGAATTTATTGTGCCGGGAGCAACGGGAATTCCCGCACCTGTCTACTCGCAAAAGCCCTCACCTGCATATATCTAAATGCATTTCCCGGGGGTAACTCAAACTTCTCCTCCAGTGCCCCTAGGCTCGCAAATGTCCCATCAATGAACAGGTCCCCCAGTCTTCTAATCCCCGCCCGATGCCAGCCCTGGAATCCCCCGTCCATCTTCCCCGGGACAAACCGGTGGTTACCCCTGATCGGGGACCACACCTCGAGCAAATATCCTAAGGAGAGGGCGGCACGGTGGCGCAGTGGTTAGCACTGCTGCTTCACGGCGATGAGGACCCGGGTTCGATCCTGGTCCCGGGTCACTGCCCGTGCGAAGTTGGCACATTCTCCCCGTGTCTGCGTGGGTCTCGCTCCCACAACCCAAAAAGATGTGCAGGCTAGGTGGATTGGACACGCTAAATTGACCCCTGAATAATCCTAAAGCGAATTAACAATTGGCTGTATGAGTCATAGAATAGAATGATAGAATCCCTACAGCGCAGGAGGAGGACATTCAGACTGTCGAATGGTCAAAAATCTCCCAGAGTTGATTGAGAGGATGCGGGACATGTTTATAGAGGGGAGCTTTCCTAGCTTGAGGGAGCTGGAGGAGAAGTTTGGATTGGCGAGGGGAAACAAATTCAGGTGCGGGACTTCCTACGCAGGCAGGTTTCAACCTTCCCGCTCCTACCACCAAGGGAGATACAGGACAGGGTAGTTTCCAAAGGGTGGGTGGGAGAAGGGAGGGTCTCTGACATTTACAAGGAACTTACGGGGTCAGAGGAGACACAGACCGAGGAGCTGAAGCGCAAGTGGGAAGAGAAGTTGGGTGGAGAGATAGAGGATGGTCTATGGGCAGAAGAGTTGAGTAGAGTCAACGCGTCCACAACATGTGCCAGGCTCAGCCTGATACAATTCAAGGTCGTTCACCGGGCTCATGTGGCAGTGGCCCGGATAAGCATGTTCTTTGGGGTAGGTGTACAAAGTGTGCGAGAGGGCCAATGAACCATGTCCTTATGTTCTGGACATGTCCAAAGATTAGGGGATTCTGGCAGGGGTTTGCAGATCTCATGTCCACGGTGTTAAAAGCAAGGGTGGCACCGAGTCCAGAGGTGGCGATTTTCGGGGTGTCGGAAGATTGGGGCAGCACGGTAGCATTGTGGATAGCACAATTGCTTCACAGCTCCAAGGTCCCAGGTTCGATTCCGGCTTGGGTCACTGTCTGTGCGGAGTCTCCCTGTGTGTGCGTGGGTTTCCTCCGGGTGCTCCGGTTTCCTCCCACAGTCCAAAGATGTGCAGGTTAGGTGGATTGGTCTTGATAAATTGCCCTTAGTGTCAGAATATGCCCTTAGTGTTGGGTGGGGTTACTGGGTTATGGGGATAGGGTGGAGGTGTTGACCTTGGGTAGGGAGCTCTTTCCAAGAGCCGGTGCAGACTCGATGGGCCGAATGGCCTCCTTCTGCACTGTAAATTCTATGATATTCTATGATCCGGGAATCCAGGAGGAGAAAGAGGCAGACGTTCTGGCCTTTGCTTCCCTGGTAGCCCGGAGACGGATACTATTGGCATGGAGGGACTCAAAGCCCCGAAGTTGGAGACCTGGCTAGCGGACATTTGGCTAGCTTCCGCTGTTTGGAGAAAATCAAGTTCGCCTTGAGAGGGTCACTGTTAGGGTTCGCCCGGAGGTGGCAACCGTTCGTCGACTTCTTTGGGGAAAATTAACCATCAGCAGAAGGGGAGGGCATGGGGCTCAGTTTAGCTTAGAGTAGGGGGTTAATAAAGGTGGAACCTGTAAGGGAGGAAGACGACTTTTGCACTCTGTTTACAGATTCATGTATATTGTTTATTTTGTTGTCGCTGTAAAAGCAAAAAATACCTCAATAAAATGTTTATTAAAAGGAAAATTCCCCAGAGTTTATGAGTTTACACTTTGGAACAGTTACAGAATGGAAAAAAACCCTGATTTTTTAAAATAGTCATGGAAGAGCAGCCTGTCTGTGAATCACACCCCAAGAGACATTAACATTTAAACAGTAGCCTGAGACTGAGTTCAAGCATGGCCTCTCCGGAAGCCCCCCACAGTGGAACCAACTCCAGATTCGGTGCGAGGATAGTCCACAAACCCCATTAACGCCTCCATCCCAACAAAGGCCCAGTAAGAGACAGTCCCATCAAACCATCCACAAATTCAGGACAATGGGCCAAACCATCAACACATAATCAGGTCACCCCGGAAGCAGTTACCATGGTAATACAAGGCAAAACCAAGTCAAGATTGGGCACACAGATAAGCCATCCTAGCCACTAGAATCAGACACACGGAACAGCCATGGGGCCCAAATTCGCACGTCAATATCAGAGCAGGTTTGTAATCATTTCTTCAAGCGTATACAGGGAGAGATAGTTCAATAAGCAAGCTCGTTGACCCAACTCTTGATTACAAAAACTGGTACATATTTGTATTTTCTTTAACACATAGAAACACAAAAACCCTACAGTGCAAAAGGTGGCCATTCAGCCCATCGAGTCTGCATCGACCCTCTGAAAGAGCACCCCACCTAGGCCCACTCCCACACCCTACCGACCCCACCTAACCTGCACATCTTTGGACACGCAGGGGCAATTTAGCACGGCCAATCCACCTAACCTGCACATCTTTGGACTGTGGGAGGGAACCGGAGCACCCGGAGGAAACCCACGCAGACACGGGGAGAACGTACACACAGTGACCCGAGGCCGGAATCGAACCCGGGTCCTTGGCGCTGTGAGGCAGCAATGCACAGTCGTCGTTGTTTAAATTTTCAACTTGGGATTGCATATAAACAGCACTTTCATCTGCTTCCTTGCAGACACTTCTGGCTTATCTTGGTAGTGTCTATTGTCCTTGTCTGCTACTGATACAACCATTACATTCTGTTCCTTGTTATTGAAGCTCGCTGTCCTGGTGAGAGAGCAGCTGTAGATTCTGCTGGCTTGTGGTTTAAGGTTTACAAAAGTCATTTAGAATTATTGTAACAATCTGTAACTCGTTTTTTGTGATTTTATTGTTACTCAAACCTAATTCTTAAATCTTACTATAAAATCTTAAATCATACTAGAACCTTAACCTTTACTATTTATTTCCCCCTAACACCGCTCCAAGTGGAGAGTAACTTTCTCTGTCAGAATTTCCTGCAGTAGTTTACCTACCACTGATACGAGACTCACTGGCCCGCAATGCCCTGGTTTATCTCTACCACCCTTCTTGAAAGGTGGAACCACATTAACAGTCCTCCGGCCCTCTGCTACCTCCCCTGTGGCCAGAGAGGAGTTAAAGATTTGGGTCAGTGCCCCTGTAATTTCCTCCCTTGCCTCCCACAGCAGCCTGTGATACAACTCATCCAGATCTGGGTATTCGTCCACTTTTAAGCCGGCCAAAACCTCCAGTACCTCCTCACTCCCTATGTCAAACTGTTCAAGAATCTCACAGTCCCTCTCCCTGAACTCTGTACTTACATCCATCCTCCTTCTCCCGAGTGAAGACAGATGTGAAGTATTTGTTTAACACCCTCTTCATGAAAAGTTGGTGTTGTTTTCTCTGTTTTAGTTCTTTCAGGATGGTGAAGGTTGTAGTGCTAACAAAGAACAACAAAGAACAAAGAAATGTACAGCACAGGAACAGGCCCTTCGGCCCTCCAAGCCCGTGCCGACCATACTGCCCGACTAAACTACAATCTTCTACACTTCCTGGGTCCGTATCCTTCTATTCCCATCCTATTCATATATTTGTCAAGATGCCCCTTAAATGTCCCTATCGTCCCTGCTTCCACTACCTCCTCCGGTAGTGAGTTCCAGGCACCCACTACCCTCTGCGTAAAAAACTTGCCTCGTACATCTACTCTAAACCTTGCCCCTCTCACCTTAAACCTATGCCCCCTAGTAATTGACCCCTCTACCCTGGGGAAAAGCCTCTGACTATCCACTCTGTCTATGCCCCTCATAATTTTGTATACCTCTATCAGGTCGCCCCTCAACCTCCTTCGTTCCAGTGAGAACAAACCGAGTTTATTCAATCGCTCCTCATAGCTTATGCCCTCCATACCAGGCAACATTCTGGTAAATCTCTTCTGCACCCTCTCTAAAGCCTCCACATCCTTCTGGTAGTGTGGCGACCAGAATTGAACACTATACTCCAAGTGTGGCCTAACTAAGGTTCTATACAGCTGCAACATGACTTGCCAATTCTTATACTCAATGCCCCGGCCAATGAAGGCAAGCATGCCGTATGCCTTCTTGACTACCTTCTCCACCTGTGTTGCCCCTTTCAATGACCTGTGGACCTGTACTCCTAGATCTCTTTGACTTTCAATACTCTTGAGGGTTCTACCATTCACTGTATATTCCCTACCTGCATTAGCCCTTCCAAAATGCATTACCTCACATTTGTCCGGATTAAACTCCATCTGCCATCTCTCCGCCCAAGTCTCCAGACAATCTAAATCCTGCTGTATCCTCAGACAGTCCTCATCGCTATCCGCAATTCCACCAACCTTTGTGTCGTCTGCAAACTTACTAATCAGACCAGTTACATTTTCCTCCAAATCATTTATATATACTACAAAGAGCAAAGGTCCCAGCACTGATCCCTGTGGAACACCACTGGTCACAGCCCTCCAATTAGAAAAGCATCCCTCCATTGCTACTCTCTGCCTTCTATGGCCTAGCCAGTTCTGTATCCACCTTGCCAGCTCACCCCTGATCCCGTGTGACTTCACCTTTTGTACTAGTCTACCATGAGGGACCTTGTCAAAGGCCTTACTGAAGTCCATATAGACAACATCTACTGCCCTACCTGCATGAATCATCTTAGTGACCTCTTCGAAAAACTCTATCAAGTTAGTGAGACACGACCTCCCCTTCACAAAACCGTGCTGCCTCTCACTAATACGTCCATTTGCTTCCAAATGGGAGTAGATCCTGTCTCGAAGAATTCTCTCCAGTAATTTCCCTACCACTGAAGTAAGGCTCACCGGCCTGTAGTTCCCGGGATTATCCTTGCTACCCTTCTTAAACAGAGGAACAACATTGGCTATTCTCCAGTCCCCCGGGACATCCCCTGAAGACAGCGAGGATCCAAAGATTTCTGTCAAGTCCTCAGCAATTTCCTCTCCAGCCTCCTTCAGTATTCTGGGGTAGATCCCATCAGGCCCTGGGGACTTATCTACCTTAATATTTTTTAAGACACCCAACACCTCGTCTTTTTGGATCACAATGTGACCCAGGCTATCTACACCCCCTTCTCCAGACTCAACATCTACCAAACATGGGGAGGATGTGCAAACTCCACACGGACAGTGACTCAGGGCCAGGGTGAAATTGATTTTACGAGACTGTGACTGAGGGCTTGCACATACCCAAGTATCTGGATCGTTTAATCTTGATAACTGCATTCGCTTCCTTTTCTGCTCTGCAGAAAGCACTTAACTGCCTTTGGTGTGGTCCAAGAGCTGCCAATCATAGCTAGATATTTATAAACGTTGCAGTTAGCTTCACAGCAGGTTACTTGAGATCCATTCAAGCCTGAAGGGAAATGAGGTGAATCAATCCAGGATTGCCTCACATCCTTTAAAAAGTGCCTGGATGAGCACTTGGCACGTTGTAACTCTCAAAGCTATGGGCCAAGTGCTGGGAAATGGTATTAGGGAGGTAGGTAAGGCGTTTTTCATGTGTTGGTGCAGACTCGATGGCTGTAGGGCCTCTTTTGCACCGTGTGATATTTATATGGTTGTTCTATAGCACCATCTAGTGACTAGTAACACTACATTAATCCTTTATGTGCTTTACATCATCCACATAGTGTGAGAGTTTGGTCAGTGGCTGCGGATACAGAGGGCACCACAGCAGATGGTGACCATCCGCATAAAGACCTGCTGGACCGGAATCGGCTCCTTCCAGAAGAAAGTGATGAGGAACAAGCCCTTGAACCACAGGATGATCCTTTGGAGGGTGAGGTCCTGGAGGATGGTCTGTCTTTCCAGTTGACAGACTCATCATATTAAGTCTCTGGGTTTCTTGTTTGAGGAATCAACTGTGTTCCAGCGGCTGAGCAGCATTCAGATGTTAGTTCCACTGAGCCTACCAATGGATGGCCTGGTCTATCTCCAATTGTCCTTGAACAATCCCGCCTGATTCTATGCCAATGCCCGTAGACCATCATATTGGCAAAGAGCCTTCAAGGGGTGAAAGTCAAATGACTGTACTTCAGTACTTTATCCTCCCTCCAGAGCTGGAGGTCAGCACAGAAGCAGGGGCAGAATCTTTGGCACTTCTGAAGCCATAGAATACTCGACAGCAATCTTATCCCTGAGTTGATTGTCTACTTGAAATCTGTCCCATTACAAAAGATGAGGCTACCTTGTCTACATATCCTCAGCAATACTTCCCATTTCCCTAAGTGGAGAAGCCTCTCACAGACAAAGGTGTGGTTCTCGTACCACTGCCTACAGAAAGAGGACAGTCCTCCCGGAATATCATCAGGGAGTTGTCTCTTCTTCTTTACCTGAAAGGCTGACAGAAATGTGGTCTTTTTTTTTTCCTTTGTCTTCTAAATTCATTAAAATCTCAAATCTTTAATACCTTTTCGGTCTTTTTCACATCAGCATCAGTGAATGATACAGCTGTGACAGTCTTCCCTGGAGGCGAAGATCCTTCATCTGAAAATCTTTCCCTGTGTGCTGTGAGGGAGAAAAAGGTTCCTCAAGGGTTCCTGATATTTTCTCTTCCAGTCCCGGAGAATCCAAAGGTAATTGGTCTTCAGTCTTTCCAGCAATGCTGATAAATTGGTGTGTTATTGCACAGAATCCATGTGCAGAAGGCCATTCGGCCCATTGGGTATGCACCGACCCGCTGAAAGAGCACCTTACCTAGGTTCAATCCCCCACCCTATTCCCCAAACCCCCCCAACCTGCACATCTTTGGACTGTGGGAGGAAACTGGAGCACCCGGAGGAGACCCACGCAGACACGAGGAGAACGTGCAAACTCCTGTTGCCAATTCGGCTCGGAGGCGCCAATAATGTTGCTCCTTTTAACTGGATACTGATATTTATTAATGATAATATTGCTTTTCAGAGTCGCCAAGTATCAAATGATACCACCACAAGACTTCACCGGATATCGATCAAAGACCAAACAACCAGTTAGTTAGTTCAAGTTCAATGATAGTTTATTTACACACAAGAATTACTTAGACATGCAACATAAAACACTACAAGCTAAATTACACCTAACACTACAACAACCTGTACTTAACTTCAGGCACCTGGCTTTATGCAGAGGAACAAGGCCTTGGTTCAGATCTTGCGTGGCTGTGTCTGGAGAAGTGACTTCATTTCTGCTGGGCTCATCCGTCTGGTAGCGATCGTTGGTCTTGAACTTGCTTCTGGTCGTGATGCTGCAATTGGTGTCAGGCGTAGTCTGGGCCAAGAAAGTGCCGGTGCGCTGGGGCCAAGAGAGACTGAACACATGGCAGTGCCTCTTTTTATCCCTCTGGGGTTTCGCGCTCTTTTGGGCGGTCCTTAGCTTTGGACCCAATAATTTGGCAGGCTTCAATTACTGCCTTCGGTTTTAGCCAATAAAGGGGCGGGTGCCTTGATGGCTGGGCATGTCCTGAGCGGTCAATGACCTTGGCTGTTTGGGCTTCCTGGGTGAAGGGAGTGGCGCCGATGAGTCTGGACCTGTATCTGATACCTGAGCACAAGTCATTTGGCCTGGGGAAATGGGCCATTAGAATGTAAATCAGCTGGGGGTTTCGATACTGTCTGGTTATCTAGTGGCAAATATGCACTTAAGCTCTGAGTTCGTATGGATCCTGCATTGGCCATATTTCCCATGATTCTTTGCAAGCGGCCATACTTCCCTTTGAAAGTGGCCATCCCAGATGGCTACACTCCACACAGACATTCACCCAAGGTCGGGTTCGAACCCGGGTCCATGGCGTTGTGAGGCAGCTAATCACTGCGCCTGTGAGTTAGAAGTACCAAAATAGAAGGACTAGTTAATACAAAGGAAGACAAAAGGCAGGAAGACATTAGTGAATTTTACTCATGTTGATGTCTTCCCAGACACAGAAAAAAACTCACTTATCTCCAAGATGTCTTCTCCAAGGGCCGAGAATACTGTGGCCAATTGAAGTTCTCACAGCTGTGACTTGGGGAGGGGGAAGAGTCGGAGTTGGCTAACAGGCACGCAGCTTTACCTGTGGATATGGCCGGAGAATGGGCGTGTCCATGACTGCGCATGCGGCCGTGCAACATGGCGCTGGCCACGCGCAGAACCGGCCTGCCAAAAACTGCCCCCCCCCCCAGTAACCCCCCTCGCCACCCTCCACCAATGCCCCCAGCACACCACCCCCCCCCCCGCCCGCACAATGGCTCCCCCCTGACTGAGGCGGTGCTGGACTCAGTCAGCAGCTGCCACGCCGGGTTCATGAAAAAAAAAGGGTAGGTGTTCCTCGCCGTCAGGAACCTGGCCCATCGGGGGCGGAGCACTGGGGGAGGGCCTCTGGTGACGTTTTTGAGGGGGCGGAGCATCACAAAAGCAGCACCGCCCCTGATTTGGCGCAAACGGGGATTCTCCGGCTGTTCGCCGAACGCGATTTTGCTGTCGGCAACCAGAGAACCCCACCCATGGTTCCATATTATTGCTGAAAATTGGATATCATACTTAGGGGGAGTTGTAGTATAAAGGGTTAATAGATGGGATATGCTAATGTATGATGTGGGAGATGATGATGTATCACTGACATCAGTCGTGTTTCAGATTCGAGCGAGAGATGTTTGAATACCATGCTCAGGAGCGACAAGCTTACTCTGTAACCTGTTTAAATGTAGTACTGATAATAAGTGTTAAGCAAGTACCGGAGTATGACTGCAGTCTGTCCAATGACCAAGTACCACGCTGAGAGTCCACAGACCAGAGGGGCCATCTCCCAACAATGGGGAGGGGGGGGGGACAGACAGGAAAGTGGAGTTAAGGCCACAGTCAGATCATCCATGATTTATTTAGAATGGCGGCACAGACTCGAGGGGCTGAATGGCCTGCTCCTGCTCCTATGTTCCTACAGGCGCAGTAATTACGATGTGAAATCGTTGAACCCAATGTTGAGTCTGGAAGGCTGTAGAGTCCTTAAATAAAAGATGAGGCGATGTTCCTTGGGCTCTCATTAGGCTTCATCAGAATAGTGTAGCTGGCCGAGGGCAGAGAGGTCCGAGTGGGAACGAGAACTAAAGTAACAGCCAATTATTTAATTCATCCAAGGATGAATTATCCACCTCACCTATATGTATCACGTCAAAAAATATCATACATAAAGCAATCTATCGACATAACAGCAAAGGGAGTAAGTTTTACAGTGCAGCTCTCCCAGTCCATGGGCGAGATTCTCCACTCCTGCGCCGGTTGGGAGAATCGCCTGGGCCGCCAAAATTTCCCGGGACGCCGGTCCGATGCCCTCCCGCGATTCTCCCAAGCGGCGGGAACGGCCCGGTCGAGTTCCGCGGGCCGGAGAACCTCGACGGCGTTCACGACGGCGCGGCCACTTCGGCGCGGGGGTGGAGAATCCCGCCCCATTACTTTGCCATACTGGAATACCTATTATGCATTTGGATGTTCCAAGTCATTTGCACCCCTTGTCATTTTCCACACATTAGCACTGTGAGGACGTGATCAGGAAGCTAGACTTTAAATTATGCCCAATTTGTGTGAATGTTTGCCAATATTTATTTACATCCAAATATCCTGCCAAACTTATTTGCATGTGGTGGAATGTAAAAATGAGTTTCAACAATCTGGAGCTGGGGAACACTGGAACTCACACCGTACAGCCGTTCTTGAAGTATGAAAATTGAGCTCATGAGTCCGGGAGGAAACTAATAAGGATGTCCCTGTGAATTGACTGCTCCCCTCCAAGCACTGGAAAACTGAAGCAGGATTCTGGGGTGTGAAGGTGAAGCCCAACATTGAGGAGCAGACCCTTCAAATAGTGGAGCCTTTCCTCCACTGTCTGTTTATATATATATATGTATATATATATATATATATATATAGGAAACATGGACTCATTCAGGCCACACATAAGGCAGTCTGGAGGTCTATGAACCTATTTGATGGGAATGCTCTGTGCAATATTCTCCACACCAGATTTGGTTTCCTGCCTCATCTAAAATTTTGGACTTAATTTTACACACATTTTGAACCAGTGTAACTACAGGAAATTTGCAGCCCTGATACATTCAGGTACGCAGGAGTGAGAGGACCAAAGCAATATCAGAAAAGCCTTTTCTTTTTAAAAATTAATTTAGAGTACCAATTATGGTTTTTCCAATTAAGGGCCAATTCAGCGTGGTCAAACCACCTACCCTGCACAACTTTTTGGGTTGTGGGGGTGAGACCCACGCAGACCCAGGGAGAATGTGCAAACTCCACACGGACAGTGACCCAGGGCCGGGATTGAACCCGGGTCCTCGGCACTGTGAGGCAGCAGTGCTAACCACTGAGCCACCGTGCAGCCTGAGAAAAACCTTTTACCTACTTCCCAAAATCCACACAGCGGACTGTCCCGGCAGGCCCATTGTGTCAGCATGCTCCTGCCCCACCGAACCTATTTCCTCTTATCCTGACTCCATCCTCACTCCTCTGGTCCATTCCCTTCCCACCGACATCCGGGATTCCACTGATGCCCTGCGTCATATTGACAGCTTCCAGTCCGCGGGCCCTAACCGCATCCTATTCACCATGGATGTGCAATCTCTTTACACCTCCATTCCATACCAAGATAGCCTGAGAGCTCTTTGCTTCTTTCTCGAAAAGAGGCCTGGACAATTCCCATCCACCACCAGTCTCCTCCGAAAGAGAAAATGCTGGAAAATCTCAGCAGGTCTGGCAGCATCTGTAGGGAGAGAAAAGAGCTAACGTTTCGAGTCCGATGACTCTTTGTCAAAGCTAACAGACAGAGAAAGGGGGAAATATTTATACTGTGGAGTGAGAATGAAAGATGATTCACAGCCACAGAAACCCAGGGAAACCGGGTGCTAATGGCCACAGAAACCAAGGGGAAAGAGCGCTAATGGCAGTCCCCAGAGAGAACAAAAGATGTGAAAGGCCAAACAGCAGAGAAACTGACATCAGAGGATGAACTGTAAATGTGGGGGGAGGGGAAGGGAGAAGCAAAGAGGAGAAAGGGTAAAGAAAGGTGGATAAGATGGGGGGTGGGGTTTAATGTATATTAAGAAAGACAAGAAATAAATAAATGGTAAAAGACAATTAAAATGAAATGGGATGAAAACAAATGGGTCGAGGTGGGGTAGAGCTAATCATCTGGAGTTGTTGAATTCGATGTTGAGACCGGAAGGCTGTAGCGTGCCTAACCGGAAGATGAGACGTTGTTCCTCCAGTTTCCGTTGAGCCTCACTGGAACATTGCAGCAGGCCAAGAACAGACATGTGGACATGGGAGCAGGGTCTTGTGTTAAAATGGCAAGCAACGGGAAGGTCAGGGTCCTGAATGCGCACAGACCGAAGATGCTCAGCAAAGCGATCACCCAGTCTGCGTTTGGTCTCTCCGATATAGAGGAGAGCACATTGGGAGCATGGAATTGCAGTAGACCAAATTGGAAGGGATGCAAAGATCGAACATGGGACCTCGGCACCATGAGGCAGCAGGGCTAACCCACTGCACCACTGTGCTGCGCTATAAAAATATTTCTAATGTTATTGGCCAGGTTTAAGAAAACTCTAAAGTATATCATGGAGTTCAGCTGACCTATAACAGTTTGTGGAACTTGGCTGGGATGAGCACAAGGCCCTGCCTTTGATGTGTTGTTCAATGGACTTCCTAGGCACTTTTAATCAAAAAAACAAGCTTTTTTCTGAGAATTTAGTTAACATTTGTATAAACACACGCAGCAAGAACTTTTATCAATTTCAAACACAATGACCCCACACAGCTGCAGTAATATATGTATAAACCTTAATGAATTTCCCCTTAACTGTTCCAATTCAATAACAAAACCCAAGTATTACCAGAAACCCCTTTTCAAGGTGTGACCCAGCACACAGCATTCTCACTGGTGTAAGATTTGTTATTGATACTCTGTTCCCCTTTTCAAACAGCAGGTCTGAATTTCTTGCAGAAAGCAATTATCTCTTTTAAGTTACCAAGCAGTCTGTAAACAGCTTTTAAAATGAAGATAGAGAGACACTTCTTTCAACTTGTGCAGTTCAAAACCAGTCCAAAAAACTCAAAGCGAAAGTAAAATCTCACAGAGCCACAGCCCAGCTCCACCCACACCAATGACATCACTGAAGCCATTTTATAAGACAAAAAACTTTCTTAAAGGGACCACTCCCATGGCACTAAAAAGAAAACTAGAAGTCCTCCCAGTGCATCAAAGGTCCTTTTATTTTATTAACCTCTCAACCACCCTTTCCCCTGTGTTGTTTGTCTGTGTGTAGAGTGGGGGAGTTAGAAAGGGGCGGAATGGGAAACAGGTTTTAGATAGTCAGTTACATTTTTTCTGTCTGTTTAATTATAATACTGTAAAAGGTTACTTGTGGTTTAAAGTTACAAACCTGGTGAGTGCAGTTTATTGGGGCTCAGCCAAGGACCTCAGGTATTTTAAAATAACATCTAATTTCACTTCGTTGCAACTCTGGGTCCAGTGGGGCTGGAATTGACCGCGCACCAGTCCAGGGAGTCGTGACAACATTCCCACATGATGACCAGAGAGTAGTACAGGTTGCGAAGCGTTTATATTGATCTTTGTCCCGGTACTCCTGACATGCTCTCCCGCTGTGTGTCAGGAACAACGAAACAAGGTTTTAAGCTAAACAGTAATGTATGTATAACCCTTAAATAATTCCCCCTTAACTGTTCCAATTCAATAACAAAACCCAAGTATTACCAGAAACCCCTTTTCAAGGTGTGACCCAGCACACAGCATTCTCACTGGTGTAAGACTTGTTATTGATACTCTGTTCTCCTTGTGTCATGTTGGCCTTTATTGCAAGGGGTTAGGGTACAGGAATAAGAACATAAGAACTAGGAGCAGGAGTAGGCCATCTGGCCCCTCGAGCCTGCTCCACCATTCAATGAGATCATGGCTGATCTTTTGTGGACTCAGCTCCACTTTCCGGCCCGAACACCATAACCCTTAATCCCTTTATTCTTCAAAAAACTATCTATGTTTATCTTAAAAACATTTAATGAAGGAGCCTCTACTGCTTCACTGGGCAAGGAATTCCATAGATTCACAACCCTTTGGGTGAAGACGTTCCTCCTAAACTCAGTCCTAAATCTATTTCCCCTTATTTTGAGGCTATGCCCCCTAGTTCTGCTTTCACCCGCCAGTGGAAACAACCTGCCCGCATCTATCCTATCTATTCCCTTCATAATCTTATATGTTTCTATAAGATCCCCCCTCATCCTTCTAAATTCCAACAAGTACAGTCCCAGTCTACTCAACCTCTCCTCGTAATCCAACCCCTTCAGCTCTGGGATTAACCTAGTGAATCTCCTCTGCACACCCTCCAGTGCCAGTACGTCCTTTCTCAAGTAAGGAGACCAAAACTGAACACAATACTCCAGGTGTGGCCTCACTAACACCTTATACAATTGCAGCAGAACCTCCCTAGTCTTAAACTCCATCCCTCTAGCAATGAAGGACAAAATTCCATTTGCCTTCTTAATCACCTGTTTCACCTGAAAACCAACTTTCTGCGACTCATGCACTAGCACACCCAGGTCTCTCTGCACAGCAGCATGTTTTAATATTTTATCATTTAAATAATAATCCCTTTTGCTGTTATTCCTACCAAAATGGATAACCTCACATTTGTCAACATTGTATTCCATCTGCCAGACCCTAGCCCATTCACGTAGCCTATCCAAATCCCTCTGCAGACTTCCAGTATCCTCTGCACCTTTTGCTTTACCACTTATCTTAGTGTCGTCTGCAAACTTGGACACATTGCCCTTGGTCCCCAACTCCAAATCATCTATGTAAATTGTGAACAGTTGTGGGCCCAACACTGATCCCTGAGGGACACCACTAGCTACTGATTGCCAACCAGAGAAACACCCATTAATCCCCACTCTTTGCTTTCTATTAATTAACCAATCATCTATCCATGCTACTACTTTCCCATTAATGCCATGCATCATTATCTTATGCAACAACCTTTTGTGTGGCACCTTGTCAAAGGCTTTCTGGAAATCCAGATATACCACATCCATTGGCTCCCCGTTATCTACCGCACTGTTAATGTCCTCAAAAGATTCCACTAAATTAGTTAGGCACGACCTGCCCTTTATGAACCCATGCTGCGTCTGTCCAATGGGACAATTTCCATCCAGATGCCTCGCTATTTCTTCCTTGATGATAGATTCCAGCATCTTCCCTACTACCGAAGTTAAGCTCACTGGCCTATAATTACCCGCATTCTGCCTACCTCCTTTTTTAAACAGTGGTGTCACGTTTGCTAATTTCCAATTCGCCGAGACCACCCCAGAGTCTAGTGAATTTTGGTAAATTATCACTAGTGCATTTGCAATTTCCCTAGCCATCTCTTTTAGCACTCTGGGATGCATTCCATCAGGGCCAGGAGACTTGTCTACCTTTAGCCCCATTAGCTTGCCCATCACTACCTCCTTGGTGATATCAATCCTCTCAAGGTCCTCACCTGTCATAGCCTCATTTCCATCAGTCACTGGCATGTTATTTGTGTCTTCCACTGTGAAGACCGACCCAAAAAACCTGTTCAGTTCCTCAGCCATTTCCTCATCTCCCATTATTAAATCTCCCTTCTCATCCTCTAAAGGACCAATATTTACCTTAGCCACTCTTTTTTGTTTTATGTATTTGTAGAAACTTTTACTATCTGTTTTTATATTCTGAGCAAGTTTACTCTCATAATCTATCTTACTCTTCTTTATAGCTTTTTTTAGTAGCTTTCTGTTGCCCCCTAAAGATTTCCCAGTCCTCTAGTCTCCCACTGATCTTTGCTACTTTGTATGTTTTTTCCTTCAATTTGATACTCTCCCTTATTTCCTTAGATATCCACGGTCGATTTTCCCTCTTTTTACCGTCCTTCCTTTTTGTTGGTATAAACCTTTGCTGGGCACTGTGAAAGATCACTTGGAAGGTTCTCCACTGTTCCTCAACTGTTTCACCATAGTCTTTGCTCCCAGTCTACCTTAGCTAGTTCTTCTCTCATCCTTTGTAATCTCCTTTGTTTAAGCACAAAACACTAGTGCTTGATTTTACCTTCTCACCCTCCATTTGTACAGGGCTCTGGTGACACCACATCTGGAGTACTGGATGTAGTTTGGGAAGGATATACTTGCTTTGGAGACGATACAGCGAAGGTTCACTGAAGTGGTGCCTGAGATGAAGGGATTGTCCTATGATGAGAGGATAAGTAAATTGGGCTGATATTCTCTGGAGTTTAGAAGAATGAAAGGCGATTTCAAAGCAGGTTGCTTCTGCTGGTCAGGGAATGTAAAACCCGGGGGCACACAGCCTCAGGATAAGGAGGTTGATCTTTTACCACTGAGGTGAGGAGAAATTACTTCACTCAAAATCTTTGGAATTCTCTGCTATAGAGTGTTGTGGATCCTCCATCATTGAATATATTTAAAGGGCAGCACGGTGGCGCAGTGGGTTAGCACTGCTGCCTCACGGCACCAAAGTCCCCGGTTCGATCCCGGCTCTGGGTCACTGTCCGTGTGGAGTTTGCACATTCTCACCCTGTCTGCGTGAGTATCGCCCCCACAACCCAAAGATGTGCAGGGTGGGTGGATTGGCCACGCTACATTGCCCCTTAATTGGAAAAAATGAATTGGGTACACTAAATTTATTTTTAAAAAGTATATATTTAAGGGTGGGATAGACAGATTTTCGGTCTCTCTGGGAATCAAGGGGTGTGGGCAGAAAAGAGGAGCCACGGGTATATTGAATAGTGGAACATGCTCGACAAGCCACTGCGTCTACTTCTTAGTGTGTCGGCAGATGAAACGTAACACCCCGATCCACAGCCCCAAACACTCGGCCAAGAAACCCTGTCTTAAACCGGTATGCGATTGAATATCTTTCTCAATGAACGAACTGGGAATATCCTCAATCCTGACATTTGGAGGAAAAGTCATATCTGACCCAAGTCAACTTTTCCTTTGTTTGTTATTTCCACATCTCTCCCTCAATCCTCATTTACAGATTCACACAGGAGGCCGATCGTACCCTGGCCAACTCTTTGCAAGAGCTAACTGGCCTGTCCTCACCCTGCCCCCCCCCCCCCCCCCCCCCCTTTGCCCTTTTCTACTATTTATCCAACTCCCATGTAAAAGTTAT
>NC_092709.1:11591883-11609383 GCF_047496885.1 Scyliorhinus torazame
TGATCATTTTGAATCTGAGATCGCTAATATTTTTGCTGGACAAGGGAGGGGGCGGAGGTGTGAGGCGGGAGGGGGGGGGCAGAAGCGAGGCATGGAATTAAAATACAGATCAGCCAAGATCTCTATGAACCGGTGCAGCAGGCTAAAGGGGCTGAATGGCCTCCTCGTGCTCCTCTATTCCTACACTGACTTCGGCCAATCTCTGACTCGCGCTCCCTTTCGTCAGGCTCCCTGCAGGACAGTTGCGTTCAGTTAATATACTTCATAATGTTTCGATTGCTTGCGTTTTTATGCACCCCTTTGGAATGAATTACATCTGAGCTTTGAGCTTTTACAGGCATTTTCTGATCTTCAGGACTGAGAGAATCACCACGGAACATCAGGGGCCACATTACCTTTCATATCCTAAAATCGGAGAGTCGGTCAGTTGGAGATTGCAACACTGATTGTTATTGGGAAAATGTATTAGGGTTACAGAACCAAGGCGGATTAGTGGAGTAAAGATACAGATAGTCCGTTTCGACACTCCTCATTTGACAGGAGCAAGAGACCTGAGGGGTTCATTGGCCCCCTCTTGTCCCCCCTGCCTTTCCGGGGTGGAATTGCATTTCACATCGTCTTTTCCAGCACTTTATACAAATCACAAGCGATTCACACTTGGCCGAAACCAAGAAATAATTTATGACTTGGTTCTGAAAGATGCTAATGTGACCCAGAGCATACATTACCATGTGGAAAATGCAGCAAAGTTTGGGTGAGTGAGGTTCACGTGCTAATAAATAGAATATTGGTGTTTTGGGGCTTTGGGCGGTGATGTTGCACGGCTGGGCTTAAGCCATTGAGGAGAATGTAGACCGCAAGTCATTAGGCTGAAAGCTGCGCAACTCCAGATAAAACCATAACATCTTAAAATGAGGTAAGCAGAGTAATTGAAGCTGTAGGAAAATTCTAGCCAATGCTTCTCTACCCTACAGACAAAAAACAAATGTAGTCAGGTTTTTGTGTGAGCATGACTCAGCCGTATCCTTACTGTGGTGATGTGGATCACTGTAAATACATGTAAGCTAGACAGACACTAGAGGGAGTACCAGAAACATCACACACACTCAACCAATAGATAAGTTAGATAGGAGGCGACCAATGGGCATTCACGATACACAAGGAGGTGGCACGACCACAGGGGGGCATTACACCAACCCATATATAAAGGACACCACACACATGATCTGCCCTTTGGCCAGTGGAGACAGTCAGTGAGGAGAGGCACAGGGTTGATTCATTATCACACCCAACACGTGGAAGACAGCAGCTGGTTAGTCAGTTTAGGTAGCTACAATAGGATTAGCAGTAGTGTCGAAGTCAAGTTATAAAAGTGTACAAAGTGTAAATAAATGAGTTGAAGTTATTTACACGTCTCGACCTTCCTTGACAAATGCAACACAAGGGAGCCGCTTATGTTACAAAGGAAACATAACAAAACACTTACCATGTAACGAGTCACAGTTGGCCTTCATTTTTGAAACATTATTATTGTTTTGACTCGGCCTGGATTTTTATCACGGAAGTGGGAATTGAGAGCCAGGAGTTTCCTGACGGTGCGATTCCCCCACCTGTGCCGGCAGGCAATGTGGTATTATCATAAATGTAAGAACTGCAAGGGTCAGTGATCAGCCACTAGAGGGAGCTACAGTTACAAGTGTATAAGGCATTGATGCTAAGCCTTGTGGTGGAGAGAAGTGAAAGAGTTACCTAGAGACAGTTGTCATGATATCCTGATCAGCATATCATGGTGCAATCACACACACACTGATGGGCAGGTAGTTGGACCAACCAACACACACACAACATCGCAGCCAATCACCAGTGAGAGCACACGCACTATAAAATGGGGAAAACCACAGTTCCCGCTCATTCTACCAGGAGATAGCTCAGAGCTCACAGCATGCCACTCAGACATAGACCATGTGCTGAGTGCCTCACCAAGATAGTGAAAGGGCTGGGTCCACAGGTTAGCTGGTGAAGCACGAACCTCAGCCAGCAGTTATTAGTTATTATTGTACAAGACAATAAAACAGCGTTGTCCCATCTACAACCATGTTGGTTCATTTGTGTATCGGAACACCCAACACGACAACAGTCAGAAGTAATAATAGTGTGAGTAAGAGCTGATCATAGTTTATAATAGTGTAGAGATTAGTTATAGGTGAGTGTAGTTTATACATTAATTATCAACTGTGGGCAGCACGGTAGCACAAGTGGATAGCACTGTGGCTTCACAACGCCAGGGTCCCAGGTTCGATTCCCCGCTGAGTCACTGTCTGTGCGGAGTCTGAACGTTCTCTCCCTGTCTATGTGGGTTTCCTCCGGGTGCTCCGGTTTCCTCCCACAGTCCAAAGACGTGCAGGCTAGGTGGATAGCCCATGATAAATTGCCCTTAGTGACCAAAAAGGTTAGGAGGGGTTATTGGGTTACGGGGATAGGGTGGAGGTGAGGGCTGAAGTGGGTCGGTGCAGACTCGATGGGCCGAATGGCCTCCTTCTGCACTGTATGTTCTATGTTCTATGTATTATTTAGGAGTACGTGTCAAATTCAAATGAGTAGAGTTAATAAATCGATTGCTTTGTTCAAGTTGAAGCCATTTTGTGGTCTTTGTGAACACTTCGTCAACCATCCTGAATTGAGCAACACGAAGAACACCACTGGCAGGAATTTCATCCCCTCTTGAGGTGGATGGTCAAGAGTTGTCCTGAGATGGAGACATAGGCGGCCTGATTCCGAGGTGACCTGGTTAATAGGCCTGACTCCTTTTACAGGAACAATAGCCCAATTCTTCAGGTCAGTACAAAGCCCCCCCAGCCTCACCCTCTTAATCTCCTGACATCTTCACCCCTTTCAGCTCCATTTACTACCCTTCACCTCCTCGCCCTTTCAAACCCTCTTCCTCGCAGCCCCTCAATCCTCCCGAATCCACTCACCCAGATTTATGAACAGAACTCACAAACGCTATGATAACATTTGGAAGTATTTGTAAAGCTCATTTCTTTGACGGAACATTCAAAAACGATTATCATATTCATGAGCTCATAAATCTGTTAAAACCATCAAACTCGTATTCCTTTGGACAAACGTGTAAACAAACACTGTAGTGTAGAATGCATTAGAGCCTTTGAAGGCAGCCAATAGCTCCTACATCTGTTACAGCTTTTAAACTGCTAAATGGATGGCTGAGCTGACCGACAAAGAATGAATGTAAGCTCCGACATCCGTCAACGCTTTCAAACAGCCCAACTGATGGCTGATTTCTTCTGCAATGATTGAACGACAGGAATGGGGAAGGCTTAAACAGTTAGTTCAGGATGTCACACATGGCCTCGCCATTCAATGTTGAAAAATGCAGGACAGCTCTTTAACCAGTGCATTATATATTTTAATGCATTGGAAGACCTTGTCACTTTTATCATCATCGGTCCTATCCCCCGCAGTGCAGAAGCAGGTCATTCGGTCCATTGAGTCTGCACTGGCATCTGAAAGAGAACCCTACCTAAGCCCACTCCCCCGCCCTATCTCCATAACCCAACCTAACCTGCATATCTTTGGACAATGTTGGTCCTTCACTTGACAGCTTGCCAGTTGTCTTGAGTTTCAACCTCACAATCATATTATTTATTGATCATCTACCCTTTCCAATCACTTTACTATACAGAGGTATATAAGATTACCGCATTTAATGATGAACTGTAAAGGAGGCAACACCATTTGTGCTCAATGTTTACACACTTCTCTCCTCTAATCCATGGCTCGTGTCTCCGTTCCACAGGCAAGATTCAGGAATGCTTCCAATACATGGCTGCCTTGCTAAAAATCACAGTGATTCTGAAGTTCCCACTCCCAGAATGGTTCCAGAAACCTCTAATGACCAGTGTGTGGGGTTACCAGCCCACCCCCTTCCCCACAGTGCTGAAAATAGCCGGAGATAGAAATGGAGGTGGGACTTCTGACGTTGCCAATCAGCAGCTATTTCTTTCCCAATTTCTGACTGTGTGCCACCCCAAATCGGGACTGCAAAATCTGCCCCAGCCGTTCATTAATGTGGACACAATGATTCACCCATCATTCCATCACTGCTGATGTGGAGTTCTTTTTGAAAGGGAGTGGTTTGCTTGTGGGCAAAATTGAAATAAAGGGGTATCGGTGGCTGTGTTACGGAAGTGTTGGGGGATGGGGAGGTGCCTTAAGACAGAATCCCTGTGGGTGGGGCGGCACGGTGGTGCAGAGGCTAGCACTGCTGCCTCACGGCGCCGAGGACTCGGGTACGATCCTGGCCCCGGGACACTGTCCGTGTGGAGTTTGCACATTCTCCCCGCGTCTGCATTGGCCTCACCCCCACAACCCAAAGATGGGCAGGGTAGCTGAATTGGCCACGCTAAATTGCCCCTTCATTGGGGAAAAAAAAGAATTGGGCACTTTAAATTTATAAATAAAAATAGAAAAAAAAGAATCCCTGTTGCTACAGTTAACGAAAAGGATTTGGTACAATTTTCAATGAGCATCATAGATCAATGAACATTGCAGATGAGATAGACAAAGAGATCTGAAAATAGTTAAGAAAGTAGTGTAAGAATAAAGTGGCATGTTGAACAATGCTAACCATCCAAAAGATCTTCTGGAATAAAAGTGACAACAATAACTTGCATTTCTGCAGCCCTATCTTTTAGAAATAGAGGCAGAAATGTCCCTTGGCACTTCAGACTGATGTGGGCAAAGAACTGGACTTCTGACCAATGAAGAGTAACAAAGAGAAATGACCGAAAACTTTGTCAAAGAAACAGGTTTTACGAAAAATCTTCAACGAGGAAAGCTGAAGGAGATGACTGAGATTCGAGAACATTTGGCTGAGCCAGCTGACGGCATGGCCACCAACGATAATAATAATTAATTATGATAGGCCAAGATTAGATCAGCCATGATCTTACTGAACGGGAGAGCTCGCATGAGAGAGAGGAAGAGGCAGTGCAGTTGCAGAGGGTAGAGTGGGAGAACGGAATGGTGGAACCGTGAAGTCATTTGAAGAATGGGATAATCATTTTGAAATTGAGGGTTTGGGGGAACCAAGAGGCAATTGCAGTCTGTGAGGTGATTGGTTTGTGGAGGTTGCCTCAGGGGTGGATAGGGGCTGCAGAGGTTTGCAGAGCTTGGGGGCTGGTTTCGGACTGAAATTGTGGTTCGGGAAAGGGATGTAACGGATGCAATTGGTGGCAAGAGTAGACATAGACATAGACATAGAACATACAGTGCAGAAGGAGGCCATTCGGCCCATCGAGTCTGCACCGACCCACTTTAAGCGCTCACATCTACCCTATCCCGGTAACCCAATAACCCCTCCTAACCTTTTGGACACTAAGAGCAATTTAGCATGGCCAGTCCACCTAACCTGGGCGTCTTTGGACTGTGGGAGGAAACCGGTGCACCCGGAGGAAACCCACGCAGACACGGGGAGAACGTGCAGACTCCGCACAGACAGTGACCCAGCGGGGAATCGAACCTGGGACCCTGGAGCTGTGAAGCCACAGTGCTAGCCACAAGTGCTACCAGGCTGCCCAAAGTAGAGTTCATTCCAAACAAATCACGTTGCTTACAGCTGTATAATTTCCATTTATTCCCCATTACTAACATCGCTGAAACGTTCTGTGCTTCTTAAACTATAACAAAATTAATTTGTTCTTAAGATTTCAGCATTCAGTAGCCACAGTTTGTTGGTCATTTGGATTGACTAGGTTTGGGTTTAGCACCTTATTGATTCAGTTAAATAAATTAAATAATTCTCCTCCATTCGCCTTTTCAATGTTTTATAGCCGCTCAGCAGTACCTTATCTGACAGATTAGGGACTTGCAACAACAGTCCTTGCGGCATCTAGTAATAATTCACGAACAACACTGCGAGGCACCATTTCCAGAAATGAGTTGGAAAGAGGAATTGGAAAGATCACAATAACAGACTTTCCAACAGATCAAACCTGCCCTACAGACATCCAGCTTGTTAATCCATTTCGACCCAGTGCTGGGTCTACTGTTATTTGTTATTTATATTAATGATTTGGGTGAGAATTTAAGAGGCATGGTTAGTAAATTTGCAGATAATACCAAAATTAGTAGCCATGATGTGGCGATGCCGGTGTTGGACTGAGGTGAGCACAGTAAGAAGTCTGACAACACCAGGTTAAAGTCCAACAGGTTTGTTTCAAATCAAACAAACCTGTTGGATTTTAACCTGGTGTGGACAGTGAAGAAGGTTATCTAGGGTTGCAACGTGATCTTGATCAATTCAACGTCCAATAATGAAACATCAGAGATGAGGGGCGTCATTCTCCGACCCCCCAGAGGGTCGGAGAATGGCCGTTGGCCGCCGTGAATCCCGCCCCCGCCGGTTGCCGAAGTCTCCGAAGGGAGAAAAGTCGGCAGGGCGTTAATGGCGCCGCTGCCGCGGAGAATGTCACGGGTCTGCGCAAGGCAGCCGATTTGCGGCCTGCCGATATTCTCCCTTCCGGATGGGCCGAAGTCCCGTCGACGTGATGACCGTTCACGTCGACGTAAATTAAACCTCCTTTTCATCGGCGTGACCCGGTGCTCCAGGTTCACGCCGACCAGCGTGGAGGTGAGTGACGGCCTGGGGGATTGGCTCTGGGCTGGCAATGGCGTGGCCGCAGTCTGAATGCGTGAGGAGAGGCGTGTCTCGGCTTGTGTGTGTGTGTGTGCGGCGGGGGGGGGGGGGGGGGTGGTGGTTAGAGTAGGCTGGGCTCCGGGGGAGTGCCGGGAGGGGGTCCGTGCCGGGGAGGGGGATGGGGGGTCCGTGCCGGGTTGGAGGTTCGGGGGGGGTCCGTGCCGGGGTGGAGGTTGGGGATGGGGGGGGTCCGTGCTGGGGAGGGGGATGGGGGGTCCGTGCCGGGGTGGAGGTTGGGGGGGGGGGGGTCCGTGCCGGGGTGGAGGTTGGGGGGGGGGGGGGTTCGTGCCGGGGAGGGGGATGGGAGGGCAAGTGTGTTGGTCCACGTGGCCAGGTGCCAGCCTCCAACAGTTGGACCCATGTGGTCCATGCCACCTGGCTGGGGGGAGGAGGGGATATGGGCAATGATGACATGTCGTCGTTCCCCTCCCCCCACCAGGCCGTCACGTTTTCAGATCATCCAGCGATGTTGGCCGCCGTGGCGGCAGCCGCTCATGTCTATGTTGCCCTGGATGAGGAGGAGGAGGAGGAGCGTGCCAGAGAGGCGGCGCAGGCTGCTGCAGAGGGGCAGGCGGCAGCCGCCCAGGCTGGAGGGACACCTGACCGACAGGACGAGGAGGGGGAGGAGGACGTCGCGGCCCCACGGCAACGGAGGCACCCGAGGGCGCCCCGTGTGTACCGGCCCAGGCAGTCATACCAGGACCTCATGGACCGGGAATGCAGGAAGACACTCCGGATGAGCCGGGAAACCGTGGCACATATCTGCCACCTGCTGGCACACCTGTCACCGCGTGGCACTGGCGGGGGACACCCTCTCCCCGTGTCCGTCAAGGTTACGGTGGCCCTGAACTTTTATGCAACGGGTCCATTCCAGGCACCGAGTGGGGACCTGTCCGGCATATTGCAGACATCGGTGCACCGGTGCATCCGGGCAGTGACAGATGCCCTATATGCCATGGCGCACCGCTACATCCGCTTCCCCGTGGACCGGGCCAGCCAAGATGCCCGGGCCGTGGGCTTCTCTGCCGTGGCCGGGTTCCCCATGGTCCAGGGCGCGATCGATGGGATGCACGTCGCCATGCGGCCACCTGCAGATAACAGGGCCGTGTTCACTAATAGGAAGGGGACCTATTCGATGAACGTACAGGTGGTCTGCGACCACCGCATGATGATCCTTCACGTCTGCGCCCGTCACCCAGGCAGTGTACACGACTCATTCCTGTTGTCGCGGTCATCCATCCCCGGCATGTACGAGGGACGCCATCCCCGGCTGAGGGGCTGGTTGCTGGGCGACAGGGGCTACCCATTGCGATCGTGGCTGATGACGCCTATACGGAGGCCACGCAATGAGGCGGAGAACCGCTACAATGATGCCCATGTAGCGACAAGGGGAGTGATCGAGAGGTGCTTTGGCGTGCTGAAGATGCGTTTCAGGTGCCTGGACCTCTCTGGGGGCGCCCTCCAGTATCGGTCAGATAGGGTCGGCCGCATCATTGTGTTGTGCTGCGTCCTGCACAACATACCCCAACAGAGGGGCGATGTGCCGCAGGCAGAGGAGGGCGGAGTGGAGGAGCAGCAGGAAGAGGCGCAGTCCTCCCCAGATGAGGGGGATGGGGGTAATGGTCAGGGCAGACGGGGTAGACACAGGCGGGTGGCTGTCCACCGTTACCGGCTGGCCCAGCGGGCACGGGACAGACTGATAGACGCCCGCTTCACTGACTAGATGGGCGTGGGAATCGGGTAGTATGGCCACAGACCGCACACCATGGCAACAGCCGACCACCTACACCCCCCACCCATCCACCCACCCAGCACCCTCACCCCCCTCCCCAACCCCACACACCCCACCCGCATGCACACCACCCCCCCCCCCCATTGCCGATCCACCTGCGGCACAACGGGCCGTGCTCACACAGTTGCGGGTGGACGCGTGTCTATCGCAGGCTATGGAGGATGATGACAACCCGCCCTGCGGTGAGCTCCTGGCTCTACATCGTTGGACTATGTCTGACCCATGGCCACAGTACCACCATCCACCCGGACCATCCCCGCATGCGGCTGTGACACTGCAGCGCACGGTCCCGTCCTCTGCCCGGGGGATGTTGATGGCGGCCCAGGGGGAAGGGGGCAGACTCACCTGGGGCTGAGGTAAGACCACCCCTCACACACACACTTGCGCTCAACGTACATGACACCCCCGCACACTTTGGACAGAGCACAAAGGCAGCTTCGGTAGGTGTAACATTGACTTTAATAACCAAAGGAGTTCATGCACGTGCCCTAGCCCCGAAAACTCATCTGTGCCCTGCAACCGTGCCAACTTACTCAGTGTCTAATTGTTTGGCCTTACGGGCCCTTTGACTACGTCTACGTGGTTCCCCAGACGGTACAGCAGAACTGGAGGTTGTCTCCTGTGATTCCTGCCCTCTGACACTGGATCCCTTTGGTGGCCGTTTCCTGGGGCGTCCTGGCCTAGATGGGCCAGGCTGCGGCCCGGGCGACTGGGACGGCGAGCTGCCAGCCTGTCCTGCCCGTTGCCCACCCGATGCACCTGGGACGGAAGGGGGGGGAGTCCGAGGTGTCGCGGTGTACCGGGACCTCCCCTACAGAGGGAGCCGGGACGGACCACACCACCTCCTCCTTCCTCGGGGTGCCCTATGGCCCCCAGGCCTCTACATGGGTGGGGGATGTGAACGGACTGGCCATCCGACGCCCCCCCGACATCTGGCGCTGCCAGTCCTGGAGGCCCGTGCTGGTATCGACAGGGATCTGCAGGTTTGCAGCCATGGAGCCCAGGGGGTTGGCAAACCCTGTCTGTGACAGTGCGACGCCGGCTCGCACATGGCCACTGGCGCCGATGCCCTCAGCGATGGCCTGCAGAGACTGGGCCATGGCCTGCTGAGACTGGGCCATGGCCTGCAGAGACTGGGCCATGGCCTGCTGAGACTGGGTCATGGCCTGCTGAGACCGGGCTATGGCGTTGAGCGCCTCTGCCATCTGGCGCTGGCACTGGCTCATGGCCTCCTGTGAGAGGGCAGCCATTTCCTGGGCCACAGACGCCGCCTGCACGGAAAGCCCCAGGCCTCGCAAACCGTTCCCCATGTCTGACACCATCGCACCCATTGCCTCCACCGCGGACGCAACCCATGCGGTGTCGGCCTGGGTGGCACGCATGACCGGCACCACTCCCAGCTCCTGGACGCGGGTAGACTCCTCCACCTGCGACCGCAGCCGCCGCAAGCCGCCCGTCACCCTCTTCGCTCGTCTCCGGGTCGGTGGTTGCATCGGATCTATGTGTGGGTGTGGTAACTCCAGGAACCCGGGATCCATCTGGGCGGCAGATGTTCGCTTGGGCTGGGCTGCCCTCCGACCGCCCGGCCCCTCTGCTGCTCCTACCTCCACCTGCTGTACCGGGACGGCTGTGTTGTGTGCACCAGTGAGTGTACCAGACTCCTCATCACTAAAGTGCCCAACCGTGGTGAGTGTTTCTGTGATGGTGGAGGGTGTTGGTGACAGCAGTGGCGCTGTGTCGTGCTCTTCGTCCCACTCTGACTCCATGGCACTTTGGGGTGGGGGTTCGTCTCCACCCATCCACTCTGAGTCACTGTCCGGTATTTCGTCTTCCTGGGTAGTGCTGTCCCGGGTAGTGGTGTCCCGGGTAGTGGTGTCCTGGGTAGTGGTGTCCCGGGTAGTGGTGTCCCGGGTAGTGGTGTCCTGGGTAGGGGTGTCCCGGGTAGTGGTGTCCTGGGTAGTGGTGTCCCGGGTAGTGGTGTCCTGGGTAGTGGTGTCCTGGGTAGTGGTGTGCTGGGTAGTGGTGTCCTGGCTCGGATGTGACGGGGGCCTGTGGCTGCCCCCCTCATCGCTGGGTGGTCGCTCCCGCACGTGACGGGGGTGTCGTCTCACTGTTGCTCCAGGTCTCTCCGTCTCCCTTGGTGTGCGAGGGGCATCCTGCGGGCGTCGCATGCTGGAGGGTGCGGGTCTCTCCGTCTCCCGTGGTCTCCGAGGGGCATCCTGCGGGCGTCGCATGCCGGAGGGTCCGGGCCTCTCCGTCTCCTGTGGTCTCCGAGGGGCATCCTGCGGGCGGTCTGCATCTGCGGGGATGGGTGCCTGGACGTTTGGTCCTGCGATACACAATGAAGCATGCATGGTTAGACATCAGGCAGTGATCAGGTGATACGGGAGAGGGGGATATAGGGGAGGGGGGATATGGGGACGGGCTGTTGGTGGCTCACTTGCTCGTGGGGCCCCGACCTCTGCATCAGCAACCTCCCGGTCCTCAGGTCCGCCAGCCAGTTCCAGGGCCCTTTCCTGGTGTTCGGTCAGTGGCCTCTCATCAGCGGGGCCTCCTCCAGTCCTCACATGCTCCCTATTGTAGTGTGCACGCTTCTCCTGTCGGGGGTGGGGGGGGGGTGGCAGGGGTAAAAGGCAACACTGTTAGGCAGGTATATGAATGCACGCCATCGGTTGCGCGTGCATTGCAGAGGTTAAGGTTAGGGCTGGATTCACTTGGGGATATGGGGGATATGGGGGAGGGGGGGATATGGGGGATATGGGGGAGGGGGGATATGGGGGATATGAGGAGGGGGGATATGGGAGGGGGGATATGTGGGAGGGGGATATGGGGGAGGGGGGATATGGGGGAGGGGGGTATATGGGGGAGGGGGGAAATGGGGGATATGGGGGAGGGGGGGATATGGGGGATATGGGGGAGGGGGGATATAGGGAGGGGGGATATGGGGGAGGGGGGATATGGGGGAGGGGGGATATGGGGGAGGGGGGATATGGGGTTGGGGGATATGGGGGGGGATATGGGGGAGGGGGGATATGGGGAGGGGGGATATGGGGGAGATATGGGGGAGGGGGGATATGGGGGAGGGGGGATATGGGGGAGGGGGGATATGGGGGAGGCTCACCCTGATGATCTGACGAGGTTGTTCACCTTCTTGTGGCACTGGGTGCCTGTCCGTGGTGTCAGGGCCACAGCGGTGACGGCCTCTGCCACTTCCCTCCACAGACGCCGGCTGTGGCGTGGGGCAACTCTGTGGCCGTGCCCGGGATACAGGGCGTCCCTCCTCTGCTCCACCGCGTCCAGGAGCGCCTCCACATCGCGTGACTCGAACCTCGGGGCTGAGCGGCGGCCAGCCATCCAGTCGGGTGTTGCAGTCGGGTGTTCCGGTCGGGTGGGGGGGAGCAGCGCGGCCTTATGAGCCGTTACGCCGTGCGGCGCGTATGACGCTGCACGGCGTGAACCACTGCGCAAGCGCGGATCCCGTTACGTCGCTGCTAGCCCATTTCGGGCCGGAGACTATCGACCCATTTTTCCGACGTGACGCAAGTCGGATTTGCGCCGTTTTTTGCGCCGATCGGCGGACTTTCCGCCGATAACGGAGAATTTCGCCCATGGGGCTGGATTCTCCGACCACCCGCCAGGTCAGAGAATCGCCGGGAGGCGGCGTGAATCCCGCCCCCGGTGGCCGCCAAATTTTCTAGCACCGAAAATTTGGTGGGGGTGGGAATCGCGCCGCGCCGGTCGCGGGCTCCCCCCGGCCCGCAATGGGCCGAAGTCCCGCTGCTGTCATGCCAGTCCCGCCGGCGTGAATCAAACCACCTCCCTTCCCGGCGGGACTGGCGGCGCGGGCGGGGTCTGGGGTCCTGGGGGTGGGGGGGGGCGCGGGGCAATCTGGCCCCGGGGGATGCCCCCGCGGTGGTCTGGCCTGCGATTGGGACCCACCGATCCACTGGCAGGCCTGCGCAGTGGGGGCACTCTTTTCCTTCCGCCTCGGCCATTGCCTCCGTGACTCCCCCTGCGCATGCGCGGGGATGACGTCAGCAGCCGCCGATGCTCCTGCGCATGTGCGGCCTTCCGCCGACCGGCGAGGTCCCTTCGGCCCCGACTGGCGTGGCGCCAAAGACCTTTCCCGCCAGCCGGCGGTGCGCCAAGCACTCCGGCGCGGGCCTAGCCCCTCAAGGTGAGGGCTTGGCCCCTAAAGGTGCGGAGAAATCCTTTGGTGCGGCCCGGCGCTGGAGTGGTTCCCGCCACTCCATCCCGCTGGGACCTGCCGCCCCGCTGCGTAGGGGAGAATCCTGGCCATGACTTCAAATGAATCTATACACCTGGCAAGCACATTATGGTAGCGGATGCATTGACTAGAGTTACAACAGCACAAGATGACAATTCCATTGGAGAGGATGTGCATGTTCTTGAGGATACGATTACGGAAACACTACCAGCCTTGGATGCAAAGTCAAAGCTGATTGTTTAAGAAACAGAGAAGCGTGAAGTATTACAAACGGTGATACACAATCTCAACAAGGGATGGCCGAAAGGTACATGTTCTAAGTTGCATCACGTACGATCAGGGCTAAGTGTAGCAAACGGTTTGTTCCTGAGGCAAGAGAGAATCGTAATTCCACAGTCTCTGCGCAAGGAGTTGCTACAATTGATTCATGAGGGTCACCTTGGACTCGAGAAATGCAAACGAAGATACTGTATATTGGCCGGGAATTAACAAAGACATGCAGAACATGGGAAAGTGTACCACTTGTCAATGATATCAATATTGACAAACAAAGGGACCGATGAAAATAGGTGAAATTGTGCCAGTTCCTTGGTAAAAGGTTGGGATAGGCTTATTCTACCTCGATGGTGAAGAATATTGGCTAGTAATAGACTATTTCTCAAATTATCCAGAAGTAGCACAACTATCTAACTCATCAGCAAATTGTGTAATCATGCACACAAAAGCAACGTTTGCACGACATGGAATACCTAAGATAAGTGATACCCAAGTGATAATGGAAGGAATTTGCACAGCAATATGATTTTATGCATGTAACGTCAAGTCCATTATGCCCACAATCAAACGGCAAAGCAGAAAAAGAGTTTCAGATAGTCAAGCAATTAATGTTGAAGTAAAGATGCGACATATTTAGCACTACTAGGCTATTGAATATCCATTAAGTTGTGGTTTGTCACCAGCAGAAATGTTGATGAGTAGGAAACTATGAACAATTCTGCCATGTCATACCAAGCAAAGAATAAATGAGAAGATAAGAGATCAAATGGAATCTCAGAAGAAGAAATTAAAGGAATATTATGACAATTCTACCAGGAAGCGGAAACCTTTGAAACCAAATGACATGGTGAGAGTGGAGGATCCTGATGGCTGGTCAAAATGCGCTAAGGTATTGCAGAAAACAAATCCACGTTCCCATACTGTAATAACTGAGCAAGGACAGGTTTTAAGGAAGAATAGCCGAGTACTCGTAAAAGTGAAACAAGCTGTTGCTGTACAACAAGGCGAGGATGTAGGGGAAAGTTTACATTCATCGAAACCGACACAAGCAGTGAATGAGTTAAATGTCAATGTACAGAATGGTGTTCCTACAGATCCACCAGATTCACCAGATTTACCAAAGTTGAGACGATCAACGAGAAACAGAAAGAAACCGCAACGGTTGGATCTGTGAATGGGCAATATAACTGTACATGATGTAAAATACATTGTTATGCATCTCATATGTAATATTTATTGAAATAATGTATTGTATGTTTTCATCGAAATCTTAAGGAAAGGGGATGTAGTGATATGCATAAGCAAGTGTATGTGTAAATATGTATAGCCTCCGACCAGTAGGTGTCAGGAAAGTAATAGCACGTGACCCAGTAGGCTGGAGGGAGCCTGGAGGAGAAATCACTGTGGTTAGGTGTGTTTGTATTAGTTACAGTTTGATAGCATTAGTTTCCTACCCACAGTTTATTATACAATAATAAAATTAACTAGGCGAGAACTAGATGTTCTTTGGTACGCCGACTCAGTAATTGTCTCTGTACGAGAACATAACACCTTCCTGGGTAGAATGTTCCTGATACTGGTGGATGCTCACTGCAAGTGGCTGGACATCCAGGAAATGGGGATGACAACCTCAGTGGCCGCCATCGAAACCCTGAGACACGTCTTCGCCATTCATGGCCTTCCGGAGTAATTGCTTTCTGATAGTGGCAGCACTTTTACGGGAAAGGAATTCCAAGGTTTTGGACAGAATAATGGCATCCATCACATCCGAACTGTCCCTTATC
Source organism: Scyliorhinus torazame (assembly GCF_047496885.1). Lineage (NCBI taxonomy): Eukaryota > Metazoa > Chordata > Chondrichthyes > Carcharhiniformes > Scyliorhinidae > Scyliorhinus > Scyliorhinus torazame. The sequence continues at coordinate 11,606,682 of NC_092709.1, forward strand.
ACCCGGCCTCGAATGCGCTGGAAGAAAGAGCGATGCAAACTTTGAATCCTGCCATGAAACAACAACCAGATAGAGCACTGTGCCTCAAATTGGCTAATCTTCTCCTTTCGTTCCACGCCCACCCCTCACAGTACGACTGGGGTCACACCAGCACAAGTATTAATGGGTTGCTACCTTTGTACTCGGTTAGACCTGGGGTTCCTCCATTTGGCGGGCAGATTGGGGGTGAGGTAAGCCTCCCAAAAGAAGTATCACGACTCAGTGAAAGGCAACAAATTGATTGAAACAGTGACCCAAGCGGTAATCGAACCTGGAACCCTGGTGTTGTGAAACAACAGTGCTAACCACTGTGCTACCATGCCGCCCTGGTCCTCTCTTAAACCTGGGTGGACTTACAAGGAACTCGAGTGCGTCAGCATGTCGACCACATAAGGAGCAGGGAGGCTACCACCCCAACGACTGGGAAGGTGTGTCCGGTGGGCATTACCCACACCCCTTTGATGGAGCCTGAAACAAAGGGGTTCAAAACAGGTCCCTCTCACTACTCCTGAGGGGACTGGAGAGCGGGGGGGGGTGCCCCCAACGTACCAGCCGAGACCTGGAGGCAACCTCTGGCTGTTGACGAAGGCACTACCTCACTGGTGGAGGAACCAGTCAGGGAACTGAGGCGTTCCACCAGGCCAAAGAAGCCCCATGACAGACTGACCTTAGATGGACTTGACTGTATTGTACTCCTGTACCCACCCCCACCCCATCCTCACCGTCTCCCCTCCCCAAATGGTTCTTCCATCGTTGTACATAGCTGACTGTTAATAAGCTGCGATGTACATGTGTTGAGGGATGTAAGGGGGGCCCCTTTCAGGGGCAATCTTTTGCAGGGCACGTGACCCGCACGGGACCTATCATGTGGGAGCGCGCAAACCCTGACTAATGGGGGGGAAAGCGGGGGTCCTGAGAGTCCGGATGTAAAGACCTGCATGATATACCTCTGTCTGTTTATAGTTGAACCTTACTGTTGTTTCAATAAACCTCTTAGTTATACAAGAAGGCTCCTCAGTGATACCTTGCAGTGTTGCAGCTCACTCAGGGCGTCTGGGTTGCTGAGGTAACAAGCACTTTTTGCATGCATGGTGCAACCTGGAGCTACGGGTAATGATGATCGAGGCTCCAACTTTCTGTCCATCCCATGACTGACCATGAATCACTCCTACTGTTACCATCTGCCATTGGCGCATTGGAAGGATTCACAGGTTGAAACTCAAACCTGTTTGGCCACTTTATGGACGCACCTTCCTTGGTCACAAAGCCTGCGGTGGTACTCCAACCAGGAAATTCTGCTGCTGAGGCAGGAATGTTACCCACTCCACCACAAGACATCATCATGAGATCCAGATAAAGGAGCATGTTATCTGCCCAAGTGTAGGAAAACATGAATCCTGAGGCAAGTTCCCTATTGGTTTGTTATTCAAGGAGGTTAGTTGGGCACAGTTTGCGTTGTTATCTCTGAGATTCATTCCCCAATGCTTGGTTACAAGCACCTTGCTTGGTAAAATCACCTTTGGTTTTCCAGTCCCAGTGTTTTCACAGCTAATAAATGATGTGACCAGAGAAAATACATAAGTATTCCTCCGGAGATTCCTGCAGGAGGTTAACCTTTCATTCATTGGAGGTGCAAGGTTGCTCAACTGATCTCTGCAAGACTCCTCTATTGCAAAGACATCCGAGAAACCGAGGCAGTCCTATCACCCTGGCTCGTCACTCTGGACCTGCACGCTCTAATCTCAATCTGATTCACACTTCTCTGTGGTCACTCTGGCCACATCCAATCGGATTCTGATTCTCATCTCCAGCCAGCACAATGGTGATAGAGGGCTCCCTGCAGCCCATGAAATAAACCAGGTAGGTGGTGATCCGGTTCACCCACCCCGTGTACAACATACCAGGTTTAAACCCCAAAAATTGGCATTGAGCAACACACCACCTATAGTCAGCAAAGATTGGGGAGCGGAGCAGGTATGAGTGGCTGCTTCTTAAAGCAAATCAAATGGGATTATTTCACAGCTCGCCAATTTACAAGAAAATAGCTTTTAATGTTGTTGGAAGGAAACACAACCAACAGGGGCCTGTGGTCCCAAGAGCGACTTGTTAAGGGAGAAATCGTCAAGGAATTCGGGAGAAACATGGGGCGGGATTCTCTCAGCCCGGGGCCAGGGCGGAGAATCCCCGCGACCGGCACGAATCTCGCCACGCCGCTCCGACACTGGCATGCGATTCTCCAAAGAGCGGAGAATCGGCGGCATTGGCGTCGGCATGGCTGGTGCGGCGCCGGTCGGGGGCCGCTCTAGGCGGCCAGTCCGCCGATTCTCGGTCCGGGATGGGCCGATGGGCCGTCGTAGAAAACCCGAGTCCCACCGCCGCCGTCCACACCTGCTCTCAGCCGGCGGGAACTCGGCGTGGAAGGGTCAGGGGGTGGCCTGTGGGGGGGGGGGGGGGCCCAACCCCGGGGGGGGGGGCCTCCGATGTGGCCTGGCCCGTGATCGGGGCCCACCAATCGGCAGGCCGGCCTCTCGGGCTGGGGGCCTCCTTTCTTCCGCGCCGGCCCCTGTAGCCCTGCGCCATGTTGCATCGTGGCCGGCGCATTGAAGGAAGCCATTGCGCATGCGCGCGTTGGCGCCGGTGCCACTGCGCATGAGCGGATCCCG